>NW_020439260.1:93185-108771 GCF_000699045.2 Agrilus planipennis
CTCACATAAAAAAATATTATTTTATCATTTTTAATTTATTAAAATATTTTATTAACTTAATTACAATACTTTAATTTAATTAGAATAATTTAGTTAATTAAAATTAGAACTTTTTCGGATTAATTGTATTGTTTTGTTTGTACTAGGTCACAATAAAAATTATTTCTAATGAATTTATTGCTTTTTAACAAATTTTAAAATACGCCAATAATTTGTTAATAATTTCTGCGATAAAGATACCGCACGGCAATGTAAAATCATACACGGGTATCGCACACCTGCCTCATTTTCACCTGACTTCCGATATTGACTCATAAGCGCCTGTGTGTGAAAGAGAGATGGTATCCCACTCCGCAGCAGCGGAGCTATTCGCACACTTGCGCTCACAAATTTAACATAGCGTACGCGTTCCAGTTCTGTAGTCTAGTTCAATGGGTTCGCCATCCCTGCACTATAGTATCTGTTTGTAAGTCTGTGGTTCATCTAATGATCTATCTCCATAGATAAGGACTAGACCTCTTTATGATAAATTAATCTAAGCAAAGAGATGATGTTATGTATATAATAATGGCATTGAAGTGGAGGGGAAAACTGGAATGAGCGCGCTTATGGGAAGCTGTTAAAAAAGTTGATCCCAAGTGTTAGACAAGGTCAGACGCTGTGGGGTGGTTATCTGCCTGCGTCGTACTGACGTAAATAGAGGTGTTATTTAGACTGTGTTGTTAATTTTTTTAGTTTTTTAAAGTAATCAGTTGAAATGGTTAAATACTGTTGTAGATGCACAAATGAATGGAGATCCAATGAAAACATAAAATTCCATAAATAAGTATTAATTAGAGATTAAAACAATGAAATATAATTTAACCTGCATTATGGGTACATGTGTACGCGAAAATTTTAATGAAAAATAAGGATAATTACCTTGTTAATTATTAGTATATTAGTTCTACACATATATTTATTTTAAATTTCCACTGAAAAAGTACGCCAAAAAAAGAGACCTCAATAATTGGGCGATAAATGTAACATTAGACATAGCTCACATAAAAAAATATTATTTTATCATTTTTAATTTATTAAAATATTTTATTAACTTAATTACAATACTTTAATTTAATTAGAATAATTTAGTTAATTAAAATTAGAACTTTTTCGGATTAATTGTATTGTTTTGTTTGTACTAGGTCACAATAAAAATTATTTCTAATGAATTTATTGCTTTTTAACAAATTTTAAAATACGCCAATAATTTGTTAATAATTTCTGCGATAAAGATACCGCACGGCAATGTAAAATCATACACGGGTATCGCACACCTGCCTCATTTTCACCTGACTTCCGCTATTGACTCATAAGCGCCTGTGTGTGAAAGAGAGATGGTATCCCACTCCGCAGCAGCGGAGCTATTCGCACACTTGCCCTCACAAATTTAACATAGCGTACGCGTTCCAGTATCTGTAGTCTAGTTCAATGAATAATGGACGTGCCTTAGCTGTATGTCTATGGTTGTAATATTATCTTGGCTGGAAAAGAGTGAGGGAGATAACGTATGGTTTCCGACTAGTGCTATCTCTTTCTTGACACGCTTACGCACTATTGTGAGAGAGATGGATATTGTCCGAAACTTCGTTCCATCTCTTTTTTCTGTTGTACCACAATTCTGACCGCTAGTATATTCTTGTCTATGGTTTTTACTGTCTTGTGTATTTTATATGTATGTTCTATGATGTATGTTATTGTCTATGGTGTTTACTATTTTTTTGTTTTTCCGTGAATAGCATGAAAAGAGGATATAAATAACCAATAGTAAATTTGATAAAATTGATAAATGCCATAAATCAAATGAATAAAGCAATTAAGCAACATAAAGCTTATGAGGTTAGGTTCAAAGATCGATGTCTGAATTAAATTTATACTCGAAATCAATTAAAATACATGCAGGTTTTAAAGTTGTTATCCTTGTTGATTATACATAGAGAAAATCAGTTGGACAAAAATCAACGTAAAAGTATTCTATTATACGTAATAAATTTGTATCCAAAAGGTTAGAGTATAATTTATTGGTCTTTCGAGTAAATTGTAATTAAATCTATTAATAATGAATAACATAAGTGTTGATTATGCTACTACTGTGCAGCAATTAAGACTATCTTTCCAAAGTGGTAAAACATTGCCATTGCAATTCAGGATTAAACAGTTGAAAGCATTTAAACGCCTTTATGAAGAAAATTTGAATGATATCCTTAATGCTCTTGCTGAAGATTTACGTAAGAGTAAACAAGAATCATTAGTTTTGGAAGTGAACCTGAATGTTAGTGATATTGAATATGCATTGGCTAACATACAAAACTGGGTTAAACCCAATAGAGTTAGTAAAACTATGGCAACAATTTTTGATGATTTGTACATTTGTAATGATCCATATGGAGTTGTTCTCGTTATTGGCGCTTGGAATTATCCATTTCATTTAACACTTTCACCAGTTACAGGGGCAATTGCAGCTGGCAATTGTGTTATTATTAAGCCATCAGAAATTAGCCAGAAAAGTTCCAATTTAATGGCGAAACTAATTCCAAAATATCTGGATAATGATTGTTATCGTGTATGTGAAGGAGGCGCAGAAGTTGCAGCTGGGTTTTTGGAACAAAGACTTGACCATGTATTTTTTACTGGTTCAACTAAAGTAGGCAAATTAGTTCATACGGCTTGCAATAAGTACTTAACCCCTACTACATTGGAGCTAGGTGGCAAAAGTCCTGTTTACCTCGATAAAACTGTCAATTTGGAAATTGCAACAAGACGAATCTTATGGGGCAAATGGATAAATGCTGGTCAAACTTGTGTTGCTCCTGATTATCTGTTATGTACTAAAGAAGTAGAAAAAATATTTATAGAAACAGCCAGAAAGGTTTTGAAGCAGTGGTATAAAACAGATTCCAGATCTTCTCCTGATTTCTGTAGAATAGTCAGTGAAGCACATTATAATCGTTTGATAAACTTTTTAAAATCAGGAACAGTTGCTTTGGGAGGCAATACACATTCTGCAGAAAGATTTATTGAGTTAACAATATTAACGGATCTTAATGAGAGTGACTTAATTATGCAAGAAGAAATTTTTGGCCCTATTCTACCTATAGTAAATGTAGACAATGCTTATGAAGCAATTAAATTTATTAATAACAGAGAAAAACCTCTTGCTATGTACATATTTTCTAATGATAATGATGTAGTTACACTTTTTCAAAAACACACTTCCTCTGGTGGGATGTGCATTAATGAAACTGTAATGCATTTGGCTGTTAAAACCCTTCCGTTCGGTGGTGTTGGTCAAAGTGGAATGGGATCTTATCATGGTAAACAAAGTTTTGACACTTTCACACATAAAAAGAGTTGCTTGCACAAGGGTTACAATAAAATAGAGGAAGTGTTAGGATCAGGTAGATACCCTCCGTATACCTCTGGAAAGTTGAATTTTCTCACTACTCTGTTAAAGGAGTGGTATATACCTCGTTCAAAGTATCTTCCTTATCTGTTGGCTTTTTCTCTAGGATATGTATGTTCTTTAATAAACAAAAAGTTTGTAAATCGCAATTAGGCATATCAATTGAAAAATGATTAACTATTTAAAATACTTTTAATACACAGATGTTATAATTGTAAATATTTTAATTGTTATCATTTTTTGAAAAAGCAGGTTCTTTAAATATAACGTAACATATATTTTGATGTTAATACCAAGAAATTAATGAATTAATACTAGATCCTATGAAATGTTTGCTATTTCTCATTCATAGAAATTTTTTACAATTATTAGTATTATAAATAATTATTGCTAGTTTTATCCCTATTATTTAGAGGTGTTGGATAAGTAAATTGGTAAAAGGTTGTATAGTTTTGTAGAAAAAATGTTATAATTTGTACTGACAATTTCAGGAGTGTAATTCTACATATACGTATGACAGATATTTGCAAAGAAATAGTGTCACAAAGAAAAGCATTATTACATATATTAGCAATAAGTTTCTTATTTTGATGTTCATTAATTAGGTGATTTGATTGCAATAGTCTTTTACTGTACGTACTAAACGTTGATAACACTACAGTTATTTAAATAAATTTAAGTATTTCAGAGTAATTTATTTTTAAGGGACTGATGTAAATGTAATTCTGTAATTTTTGTAAGAAATAAATTATACTGATAAATTGAAATTTATTGCCCAACTACATCAAAAAATGATGCATTTCATAAAAAGCTTCTTTATAACTTTTACTGAATACATTCAACTAACAATGAATCAGTAAAAATATTGAAAGGTTTCTATAAAATAAAAAGCACTTTTAACTTACTATATATTTACCATCTCGAAGAATTTAAATTATAATTTATTAATTTAATGCACTTATATGTATACCTACAATATCTTTTTTATTGAATTAAACTTTAAATAAAGATACTTCCTAGTTACCAATATACTTCTTAAATGTCAGCTAAGACAATATGCAATATATATTTTTAAATAAACTGATAAACTTAACAATTTATAAAAACTAAATGAAAAAGTTATGAAAACTACATGTCACACTGTTTAAAAATAAGAGATTTTTGTCCACAAGTATTTTATTTTTGAACCAATACAAGTATTTGGTTGTCTTTGAAATTGAAAATTAAAAATCAATTAACCAGGTGGTACACATATCAATTGAAATACACAAATTAATTTTTTTACCTCTTCATTTTAACGTTTACCATTGTTAAAATTTAAGGTTCTAATAGGGGCTTTGAAGGTAGATGCAGCCTGCTGTTGTAGTTGATAAGCTAGAGGGTGGATTTTAAATCCATATAGTCTGGGCACAAACTGATTACTGGGACGTTTAGGTCTGTATTCTGGATGAACCATAAATAACATATGTGGAAAACCGGTACCAAAGTATGCCCCATCAGTGTGATGATGACGCGATGATTTTGGCGTGTAAACGTCCATACATTTAGGGCAATACAGTTTCACCATTGCTTCTCCAGGAACATCTGATAGTCCTAAAGGCAACATTGGCTGTGATTCACAATAAACCCGCGGACAGTGGCCGAATTCTCCTGCTTGATACTTCTCGATCATTTGCGCAATGCCTCTGTTTGTTAAAATGTATCTAGCATGTATTAGCCCATAAAGCATTTCGGCAGCCTGTTCTATTAAATCAGATTGATTGGGATTATCATCTAATTCATCATCGGGTTCTAAATCCAAAATCATATCCAGAGCTTGCCTATAGTGAGGTACTTGCTCATTTAATCCAGTTAGGTTGAATTTGTCTTGGATGTAATCTTCATCAACTTCACAAAAAAATTCATTTCCTCTTAATCCGCAGAACCAAGAAATCCACGATACTTCTTCAGAGCTGCTCATTTTCCTTTTTGTACCTTTATTAGCCACGCTTAAGCTACAACATTTACGGCTGCTAGGAAAAAAAGAAGGAACGGAAGAAAATACACTTTTTGGTTAGATATCTTGTAATCTTTCCCGTTTTTCTATTGGATAATTTCCAAGTTCCAATTTCTCCAATTAGAGTAATAATTTATTAGCAAGGTAAGCGTATATTCGTTTTGTTTTACGAATACACAAAATTAAATTAAACTTTAAAATGAAACAAACTAACAATTTTAATTAATGAATAATTTATAATTTGTGTTCGTTCTCTCTGATGGGAGAACTCAGTACAAAGCAGACTATAATATTTATTGCTTCATAGATACTTTGATATGGGTTGTTATTTTGGTATGTTTTGGTAGTTGGGTAGTTGGATACTTTGGATAATATGATATGCGTACATATATATAATAGATTCGATTTTGACAAGTCTAANAAACGCGAACTTTGAAATTAAATATCTCTGAAACTATATTGTCCAATAATTTCAGTCTGCACATATAGGTGAAGAATAACTTAAATAATATTCTGCCAAAATTTCAAAAGAATCCTAAGAAAACGCTTTTCATGGACATTTCAACAGTTTTAAAATAAAAAACAATAATGTCATATTCAATTTCGAACAACTGGTTTTTGACTAAACGTACTTTAAGTCACGCTACTAATCAGTATGCTTCGAATAAATTCAATTTTTTATTTTAACATGGAAAGCATAATTGACTAATTGTAAAACTGTTTGGCTCTTTCTCATATAGGTAGTGAAATTTTAAACAGTTGACAGTTTATACAAAGAAAAAACCGCAGTGGCTGTTGAACAATTAATTTTCTATTTGCATTTTTAGCGTTAGCCTAAAGCTGCATGTGTATTATTCGAACAAGTACGTATGATTTCGAAAGATTATATATTATTTTACACAATAATATTTATAAGGTAAGTACTCAATAAGTACACATTTATAAAATAACTTTGTGCTTTCAATTTGAAGGCGTCATTTGTACAGGGTGTCTCACGGCCATATTTAAAAGTGAATAGGGATCCGAAAAAATGATAAAATTTTAAAAAAATCATAAAGTTGCCAATTTGTCATTTCACGAGCTAAGCTGGCAGGAATTTCTCTAATGCTTTATGGGACACTTTTATAAAACAATAACTGGCTAAAATCAACCATCTGTCTTGACAAAATCTTTCCTTGACAAAAATTTCAGGTGAAGATTTAAATGTGTGAACAAATATATATCTTGGATTCTTTCTGGGTTATTATTGAAACTAATTACTAGTCAGTTTCAACAAGTAAAAATTAATACATTCGAAATTTTTTAGTTTTTAGTAGATTTTAATAATATTCTGGAAATATATTTGTTTTCTGCAGGTTTTATTTTATTTTATAACAGTGACTCGTTAATTAGTTAATAGAGGAATTTACTTCTCAAAAACAGAATTGCATATTCTATTTAAAATAGACGAGTTTAATTGGGAATGCAGAAATTAACAATGCAAACATTCAAGTATCAAATTTTTTTTTATTCTCTAAGTGTCTTTTAGTCCTTAGGCCATCGTGGGACATCCTGCAGTTCTAATTGCGTTAATGTTAATTAAATATTACATCAAAATCTTTTGAAAAATGAATCGCTACAAAATATCAAAAGAAAATAAATAATCTACATCAACAAGTTCCAAATGGTAAAAATTTGAATTTTAACTTAATAGAAATTGAAATAAGAATCTACACAGTGCGTGTTATGTTAAATCACATACTGTCTAATATAGATACATGTTTGAATTTTAAATTACAAAAAGTGCTGTTTTCCTATTTTTAAGTTAAAAAAAATTTATAATTTGTGTTCGTTCTCTCTGATGGGAGAACTCAGTACAAAGCAGACTATAATATTTATTGCTTCATAGATACTTTGATATGGGTTGTTATTTTGGTATGTTTTGGTAGTTGGGTAGTTGGATACTTTGGATAATATGATATGCGTACATATATATAATAGATTCGATTTTGACAAGTCTAAGAGAGGTTAAAGATGAAGTTTGATTTTTTAAAAAATATGTATCATTTTATAAAAAGTCGCAACTATTTAAAGTGACTGAAATGAACTTAGGACCAACAAATTCATTTGGAAATTGTTTACTGTATGCCGGTTTCAATCAAGATCAAGGTTATTATAAAAAGCATTTTTTAGAAAAAAATCACTAAAAAATATTTTTTAGGATGTTTTGCTTGTGCAACAACTTCTGGATTTAGAGTTTATAGTTGTGATCCTTTAAAAGAAAAAGAAAAACAGGATTTTGAAGATGGGGGTTTGGGATATGTGGAAATGTTGTTCCGTTGTAATTATTTAGCATTAATTGGAGGAGGAATGAAACCGTTATTTCCTACAAACAGGGTTATAATATGGGACGATCTAAAGAAAAATATACCAATTTCGTTAGATTTTAATGCACCAGTCCTTGCAGTAAAGTTAAGGAGAGATAGAATAGTCGTTGTTTTAGGTTAGAATACGAATATTATTGGAATTTTTTTTTAATTGTTTTATTTTGTGTTGTAGAAGGTGTAATTAAAGTTTATACATTTACACAGAATCCTCAACAGTTACATGTTTTTGAAACAAATTGTAACTCAAAAGGTTTGTGTGTACTTTGTCCAAACAGTAACAATTCTTTGTTAGCTTATCCAGGCAGAAAAATTGGTAATGTACAATTAGTTGACTTAGCAAATACAGAGAAACCACCTTTAGATATTATTGCACATGAGGCAAATCTTAGTTGCATAGCACTGAATTTACAAGGTACAAGACTTGCCACAGCAAGTGAAAAAGGAACATTAATTAGAGTTTTCAATACCAGTAATGGAGATAAAGTTGCAGAGCTGAGACGTGGAGCTCATCAGGCATGTGTTAAAATTTAAATGCTTTCCTTAAAATAATTTTAATTTATTTTCAGTTCAGTTTGGTTTTCTACAGATTTTAAAATTGAGTTAAATTTATTTAATAATATTGCTTCTTTAATTATAATTTATCGATTATTTTTAACTTTTTTAGGCTACTATTTATTGTATTAACTTCAATCATACTTCAACTTGCCTTTGTGTAGCATCAGATCATGGAACTGTACACGTTTTTGCCCTGGATGATCAGAAATTAAATAAGCACTCGTCATTAGCCAATGCATCATTTTTACCAAAATATTTTTCATCAAACTGGTCATTTTGCAAGTTTACCATACCAAATGGCCCACCTTGTATTTGTGCTTTTGGAACCGATAATAATTCAATTATAGGTAAAATTGAAATACTTATAGAGCAGATTATATCATTAATTATTAGTTCAGATACTGCGTTTTATTCTCACTAGTAAATAAGTTCCAAAAAATTTACTGGACAGATTCAAATGAAAAATTTTATTACTATCTTTGCAACATTAGATGAATAACAAATTGAAATTCAATTCTCTTTCAAAAAAGTTGGGAGGGAACTTCATTGCTTTTTTATAAATCATTGCCACATATGCCAAATTAAAATACAAAATCACTTTTATGGGTGGATAACAGTGTATTAAGTAATGCATGCAAGTCAAAAAATATTGTTTATTGATGCTCAGCTTGTGAGGAAAGAATTATTTTACAAATTCCACGATGTATTTGATTTATTTTAACTATTTTACTAAAACTATAGGTTTTCTAATATTTATAATTATTTTTAGTAATTTGTGCCGATGGGTGTTATTATAAATTTGTTTTCAATAACAAAGGAGAATGTACAAGAGATGTTAGCGCTCAGTTTTTAGAAATGACTGATGACCGTACAGAAACTGCTTCTTTAACATAATTATTATTTTTTGTCCATATGTTGCTAGTAGGTATTTGTTTATATAAGTTATTATCAAATGTAAATTTTGAGTAAAATTAACTTCATTTATTAATTGTGAATGACAGTTAATTCTGTAATTTTTATTATAAAATAAATATTGTCTTTTTCTATTTTTTGTAGGCATTCCTTATTTCTTTAATTATACATTTATATTTCGTGATATAGACGTGAAATATAAATATGTACAAATATTTATTTTTACCTTTAACATTTATACCTGAATTCATAAAAATTGTATGATTAGTTTGTTCATAAAATTATTGTGTCATTACTTAATTTGGTTGAGGGNAAATCTATAAAGTCGTCATTAGGCGTAAAGTGTATTCCTTACATTACTCTGATTGTTAATGACAATAACGATTTCTAATGAAAAATAATTGCAAATATTTATTACTGTATAACAGTGCCTTTTCTAGGTACATGTTGCCTCGTTAGTATTAAAAAGACGTTTATATTATTTCCTTTTTCTCTTTAGTTGTTGCGGTAGGACTTATTGTATGTGTATATCCTCCATAAGCCTGAATTACAGTTGTAGTTAATCTTGGATAATGAGTACTACATCTGGTACTTGTTAAGTGAGTGTAATATATAAGAATAATGTACCAAAGTTTCACAAATATCGTCAAAATGGTCAAACTAATTGCTGTAAAAGAATAAATAGTTTAGCCTTAAATGGTTTTATAGAATGAAACGAGAATGCAAATTTTTGTTATAATTATTGTCCTAAATCAATCGTTGAACCACGTGCCATTTAGAGTGCAGATTTTAATTGTTTTCCTGTTTGAATTTTTGTTTTATTTTCGTCATATCTATCATCATCATAAGGAAGTCAGTTCTAAGACTGGTTTGACATGCACCTTCACTCTTTCCTAGTAAAGTGATAAAGCCAAAGAGTGTAACTCATAATGTCAGAACTAACTGTGTAATGTAAAATAACAACGTAATGTTCTTGTGATGCAGATTAGCGTAACGACCTATCGTACGTTACGTGTCTTAATTATATTGTTTTAGAGCATAACAACTTGTCCAACAAGCGACTTGGCAGATACGGATATAAGTACTATTCATCATCATAAGGTCGTCAGTCCTAAGACTGGTTGGACACGAACCTTCACTTTCACCTATCCTGAACTAAGCTTCATATTTCCCTAAAACTAAAACAACCCACATCCTATTTGCGAGCAGTAAGCTAATCTAGGTCTATCTCTTATCCTCTTAATTCCTGCTTCAACCTCTAATATGTCTTTGACTAGACCTTCATGTCTGAGAAGGTGTCCTACCAACTGATCTCGTCTATTTCTTATTGACTTGATTAATACCTCTTTATTTCTACCTCCTATATCCACAGTATCCTCATGTTTCTTCTGCAACATCACATTTCGAACGCTTCTAATTTTTTCTTTTCCGCACGTCCACTGCCCATGTTTCGCACCCGTACAGCGTCGTGCTCCAAACAGCGTTTCTCTAATTTCTAAATTATCCGTTCGCGAGCATAGAAGTGACTTCTTTTTATTGAAGGCGACTCGACCCTGCGCTATTCTCTGCTTTATATCTCTACTAGTCCTTCCGTCCTGACTTCCTAGGTACCTAAAATCGACCACTTCTAATTTTTCGTCTCCTATCCTTATATTCGCTCTTTCCCTACTTTTTCTTCCTTTGCATACCAGTATTTTGTTTTACTTTTATTTATTTTCATAAAGTACTGTTTTGTCAATACCGCACCCATTTTATTTAAAGCTACCTCTAACTCCTCCTTGCTAGATGTTAATACTACTATATCAACTGCAAATCTAAGCATACGAATTTTTGACTCTGTATATCTATCCCTACGGTTGTACTGTCTTTAATGATGTTGATCGCGTTTTCGATGTATAGATTAGAAAGTAGCGGTGACAGTGTGCATCCCTGTCTGATTCCCTTCCTAATTTTTACTTCTCTACGTTGCTCTTTATACAAACTAAATATCTCTTCCATCTTTGTAACTCATCCCTACATTGTTGAGTATATTTAATATCTTGTCCTATTTAACATTGTCAAAAGCTTTTTCTACATCTACAAATCCTATGTAGGCCCTCTTTCCTTTTNAAATATTTATTTTTACCTTTAACATTTATACCTGAATTCATAAAAATTGTATGATTAGTTTGTTCATAAAATTATTGTGTCATTACTTAATTTGGTTGAGGGTTGATAAAGTATTGCAAATGTATAATTTATATTAACCATTGCTTTTGTAATAATAAGTAAAGAAAATAATTCGTATCAATTCAGTATCCATTTTTAAGATTAATGAAGATACCTACTACTGACTAATACATTTATTACAAAAGTGATGGAAAGCATACCCACTACTCATTACTAGAGTAATGAAATGAAAATGTAGATATTACGAAAAGTAAAACAAAGATACTGGTATGCAAGCGAAGAAAACGTAGAGAAAGAGCGATAAAGATAGGGAACGAAAAATTAGAAGAAGTGGCCGATTTTAAGTATCTAGGAAGTAAGATAAGTCAGGACGGAAGGAGTAGTAAGGATTTAAAGCAGAGGATAGCGCAGGGTCGAGTCGCCTAAAATAAAAAGAAGTCACTTCTCTGCTCGCGAACGGTTAACTTAGATATTCGAAAAAGGTTTGGTTTGTATGTTTGGAGCACGACGCTGTAAGGGTGCGAAACATGGACGGTGGGCGCAGCGGAAAAGAAAAGGTTAGAAGCGTTCGAAATGTGTTACAGGCGAATGATGAGGATACCGTGGATAAAGAAGGTTAGGAATGAAGAGGTATTAGAAAGAGTAAGAAAACCAAGGACTCTATGGAAGTCAATAACAAAAAGGCCAGGTATGATTTGTTCTAGTTTTAGGGAAATGCGAAGATTAGCTTAGGATAGGAAAGAAAGGAGGTGCGTGTCTAACCAGGATTGACGACCTTATGATGATGGTGAATGTATTATTCGCAACTCCGATTTGAATGGGATTGCAATTAAACCTTTCAATAGCTGCTAGCTTTTACACCTTCATCCATAACACTTTCAATCATTCATTCCCACCTAAAAAAGTGTTCTACAAGATTAGACCTATCACTTTTTCCTCTTCTCCCGCTGTCCGATCGATGGCCACCTCATCTATCAATACATATTTGCACAGATATAAGGGAAAAATAAGGCTTCAAATAAAATTTTGTTAAAGCTTCTTTTGATTAATTGGTAAATTAATTTTTCATTTAATACATTATTATATCGAAAAAATTAAAAATTAGCAATTCTGGCACAGGCGTATTTTACAAGATGCTATAAGAGAATGGGTTGATGCAATAGTAAATACATGTGATTGAAAATAAAATGCATGGAACAGAACGACCAAATTGAAAGTTCAAGGGGGTCAACTGCTAAAAACTGAAATGCATTGATGAATGTGATAAATAACCGGTCCATAAAAGAAAGAACTGTAACTAATAAAAATAGGTATTTGCGGTAAAACTTTGGTATCTATGCGTCAAACTTGTTTTCAGAATTATTAGTAGGTGTGCAATTTTGTTTGCCTTCTTCGCAATTAATGCTCAGCAACATATGCAACAAAGAATAAAAGTTGACATGGTTATTACTCAATTTCAATGAGAAAATTAGCTAATCAGACCAATCGGCCATGTCCCTGATGTAAATGAATAATGAATAAAATAAGAGTATACTGATTGTTCTGAAATTGGCATTATTAAATCGTCTGTAATTGTTTCATTAAAATATTTATTTATAGGAAATAAAAGAATGGTTAATGTAATATAAATTTTATTTGGAAGTTTTAGCAAATACAATATATGTATATATATATTTTTAGCGGTTAGGGGCTGTCCATAAACCACATGGCTCTATTTCAGCAAATTTTGTATCACCTTTCTCACCATAGTTTTATAACTGATGTCCCCCCCCTCTCTTTATTGACATGATCTTTTTAACACTTGGGTTATTAGAAATAAAGTTTTATTCACGCCTTTCTTCTTCTTCAGTGGTGTGCACTGTTTATGATGCGGTTAAAGGTTGGCTTACCTACTTTTAAAGCAGGACAAAGCCCTCATCAAATAAAAGTCCAACCCCTGAGAACAAAGGCCATACCTACTAAAGTAAAGTTAAAGTATTTTGGTCCTTGAATCCTTGTTAATTATATTTTAAAATCCAAAGATCCAATAATTATCGATTAAGTACTTCTAAATGTAGATTTCAATGACATAAGTATTTCAAAAGAGCTTTAAACACTTTGAATGAGCTTCAAGCCCTATGAAATACAAAGCATATAAAGTCAGTACAATCCCGATTACCTGGGTTTTTAATTGCATTTTATTGAGATTGTTTGTTTTGGCGGCGGATTTATGAATAAAAATATTAGAATTAAAAAAAAAAATAATACATATAGTTTTCTTTTTAATAAAAAAAGTCTACTTTTCTTGTTCAGAATGATTTTTTACAAGACTTCGTCTCTCCTTATAGAGCCATATGCTTTGTGGGTAACCTATTCTAAACTTTAAAATTAAAAGAGATTTAAAATAAAACACAATTATTTTAAAACTAGAAATAACTCTTACTTTTTTGAATATATAGAAGTGATATCACATTAGTTTTTATTACATTAGTCAATACAACCTTTTTGCTGTTAGGGAAAATATTAGAAAAGATTGGCATGAATTCAGTCCCAAAGGGCGCGTTTCACATCATTTGGTAGGTCATGAGTAGAGGAACACCATAAGAGGTGTTTTTTTTTTTTAAATTTCATATATTAGTCTATTTTAGAATAGATTAATAATATGGGTTAGATTAAGGTAGGTTATGTTTTGGTTAGGTTAGACTATGCATCCTTCTGTGACATTAGATCCTTTGAACGACATATTAGTAAGTTAGGATAGGTTTGGCTAGGCTATCTCTTTTACATGTTAAGCCTTTACTTGACCCTGACTCGATCGAATTATATAAAGAAGTTAGATACTGTCTGGAATGGTTTGGTATGACTATTGAATCCAAATTCTAAATTATCACAAAACTTATTTAAATTCCAAATTTGCTTCTGGAAACAAGTCTGGCATTTTTTTTTGAGGAAACTTGTGGTTTTGTGGTAAATATGCCCACCATGAACATTACCCCTGGGATTATACCGCGGTAAGGGTGTTAGCCGTGAGATGCTAAGTTTTTAGTAAGTAAATCACCCTGCGGGAGTCTTATACTACCGGTTATTATTGTGCGGCCGGTGCATTTCTTTGTCTTAATAGTAAAAAAAAACCTGTTAGGTAAAGTTGGGTCGGACATTAAAACTCTTATTGTGTTCCCTTCCAGGTGGACTTTCACATTATATAGCATTGCCCCCTGACAAAAAATTAATTTTTTATGAATCTCCTTACCCCTAAATTTGTAAATATAATTTTATCTTGAATTTAATTTTTTGCTTAAAATTTGGTTTAACTAATTCAATTGTGCACTCTACCTATCTATCCTCTTGATTTTAATATTTATAGACATGTGTTGTTAATAATGTTTAAGAGCAAAACAGTTTTTGTTTCTGTCGAAAATGTTTTTAACAAGAAACATTTCGTTTATAAGAAACTGAAAATGTTTCGGACGGTTTCATTTAGGATAAGGTTTCGGCTAATGACCATGAATGTATGGAGACTAGTTTTCTGTAATAGGGGGAGATGAAAAAATAATTCAGAAATTTTACAAGTGTAAATTCTGCCTATTTTGATTATTTATTCGAACTAATCTTAAAAAATTAAAATAATAATATTCTGCGTATTTTAAGGAAGTTGTTTCACGACATTACTAGTAAAAAGTTTATGCTAGAGTGTATCGTACAGTCAGTTAGTAGCCGTGATACCTAAGCCTAAAACTTTTTGCTGTTACTGCACTATTCCCAGCCAATCCCGTACCGCTCTTCATTCGTGTATCCCTTCTACTACTTGAGTGCGATAAATTGTTCGTTATTTATTAATTAATATCTCAGAAACTGTGTTGTAATAATTAATCAAACTTTTTTCAAAGAAGTTATTAGACATTGTTTAATCTTTCTGTAGTTTTTTAAAACATTTGTAAGAAGGGATTCCAAGTTAACATTGTATTTCTAGTTAGCCTCGCCGGTATCCTGTATAGTACAATGTATAAGAGCCGCAAAAACGCGAACTTTGAAATTAAATATCTCTGAAACTATATTGTCCAATAATTTCAGTCTGCACATATAGGTGAAGAATAACTTAAATAATATTCTGTCAAAATTTCAAAAGAATCCTAAGAAAACGCTTTTCATGGAACAACTACCTTAACA
>NW_020439260.1:108906-118631 GCF_000699045.2 Agrilus planipennis
GGAAAGTGATATTTGCATTTTTAGCGTTAGCCTAAAGCTGCATGTGTATTATTCGAACAAGTACGTATGATTTCGAAAGATTATATATTATTTTACACAATAATATTTATAAGGTAAGTACTCAATAAGTACACATTTATAAAATAACTTTGTGCTTTCAATTTGAAGGCGTCATTTGTACAGGGTGTCTCACGGCCATATTTAAAAGTGAATAGGGATCCGAAAAAATGATAAAATTTTAAAAAAATCATAAAGTTGCCAATTTGTCATTTCACGAGCTAAGCTGGCAGGAATTTCTCTAATGCTTTATGGGACACTTTTATAAAACAATAACTGGCTAAAATCAACCATCTGTCTTGACAAAATCTTTCCTTGACAAAAATTTCAGGTGAAGATTTAAATGTGTGAACAAATATATATCTTGGATTCTTTCTGGGTTATTATTGAAACTAATTACTAGTCAGTTTCAACAAGTAAAAATTAATACATTCGAAATTTTTTAGTTTTTAGTAGATTTTAATAATATTCTGGAAATATATTTGTTTTCTGTAGGTTTTATTTTATTTTATAACAGTGACTCGTTAATTAGTTAATAGAGGAATTTACTTCTCAAAAACAGAATTGCATATTCTATTTAAAATAGACGAGTTTAATTGGGAATGCAGAAATTAACAATGCAAACATTCAAGTATCAAATTTTTTTTTATTCTCTAAGTGTCTTTTAGTCCTTAGGCCATCGTGGGACATCCTGCAGTTCTAATTGCGTTAATGTTAATTAAATATTACATCAAAATCTTTTGAAAAATGAATCGCTACAAAATATCAAAAGAAAATAAATAATCTACATCAACAAGTTCCAAATGGTAAAAATTTGAATTTTAACTTAATAGAAATTGAAATAAGAATCTACACAGTGCGTGTTATGTTAAATCACATACTGTCTAATATAGATACATGTTTGAATTTTAAATTACAAAAAGTGCTGTTTTCCTATTTTTAAGTTAAAAAAAATCTATAAAGTCGTCATTAGGCGTAAAGTGTATTCCTTACATTACTCTGATTGTTAATGACAATAACGATTTCTAATGAAAAATAATTGCAAATATTTATTACTGTATAACAGTGCCTTTTCTAGGTACATGTTGCCTCGTTAGTATTAAAAAGACGTTTATATTATTTCCTTTTTCTCTTTAGTTGTTGCGGTAGGACTTATTGTATGTGTATATCCTCCATAAGCCTGAATTACAGTTGTAGTTAATCTTGGATAATGAGTACTACATCTGGTACTTGTTAAGTGAGTGTAATATATAAGAATAATGTACCAAAGTTTCACAAATATCGTCAAAATGGTCAAACTAATTGCTGTAAAAGAATAAATAGTTTAGCCTTAAATGGTTTTATAGAATGAAACGAGAATGCAAATTTTTGTTATAATTATTGTCCTAAATCAATCGTTGAACCACGTGCCATTTAGAGTGCAGATTTTAATTGTTTTCCTGTTTGAATTTTTGTTTTATTTTCGTCATATCTATCATCATCATAAGGAAGTCAGTTCTAAGACTGGTTTGACATGCACCTTCACTCTTTCCTAGTAAAGTGATAAAGCCAAAGAGTGTAACTCATAATGTCAGAACTAACTGTGTAATGTAAAATAACAACGTAATGTTCTTGTGATGCAGATTAGCGTAACGACCTATCGTACGTTACGTGTCTTAATTATATTGTTTTAGAGCATAACAACTTGTCCAACAAGCGACTTGGCAGATACGGATATAAGTACTATTCATCATCATAAGGTCGTCAGTCCTAAGACTGGTTGGACACGAACCTTCACTTTCACCTATCCTGAACTAAGCTTCATATTTCCCTAAAACTAAAACAACCCACATCCTATTTGCGAGCAGTAAGCTAATCTAGGTCTATCTCTTATCCTCTTAATTCCTGCTTCAACCTCTAATATGTCTTTGACTAGACCTTCATGTCTGAGAAGGTGTCCTACCAACTGATCTCGTCTATTTCTTATTGACTTGATTAATACCTCTTTATTTCTACCTCCTATATCCACAGTATCCTCATGTTTCTTCTGCAACATCACATTTCGAACGCTTCTAATTTTTTCTTTTCCGCACGTCCACTGCCCATGTTTCGCACCCGTACAGCGTCGTGCTCCAAACAGCGTTTCTCTAATTTCTAAATTATCCGTTCGCGAGCATAGAAGTGACTTCTTTTTATTGAAGGCGACTCGACCCTGCGCTATTCTCTGCTTTATATCTCTACTAGTCCTTCCGTCCTGACTTCCTAGGTACCTAAAATCGACCACTTCTAATTTTTCGTCTCCTATCCTTATATTCGCTCTTTCCCTACTTTTTCTTCCTTTGCATACCAGTATTTTGTTTTACTTTTATTTATTTTCATAAAGTACTGTTTTGTCAATACCGCACCCATTTTATTTAAAGCTACCTCTAACTCCTCCTTGCTAGATGTTAATACTACTATATCAACTGCAAATCTAAGCATACGAATTTTTGACTCTGTATATCTATCCCTACGGTTGTACTGTCTTTAATGATGTTGATCGCGTTTTCGATGTATAGATTAGAAAGTAGCGGTGACAGTGTGCATCCCTGTCTGATTCCCTTCCTAATTTTTACTTCTCTACGTTGCTCTTTATACAAACTAAATATCTCTTCCATCTTTGTAACTCATCCCTACATTGTTGAGTATATTTAATATCTTGTCCTATTTAACATTGTCAAAAGCTTTTTCTACATCTACAAATCCTATGTAGGCCCTCTTTCCTTTTTCTATCGTTTTCTCTATTGTTACCCGTAAAGCTAGAATGGCCTCCCGCATTGTTCTATTTCTTCCAAACCTAAATTGATTTTCCCCTAATAGATCTTCCGCCCTATTTTCTATCCTCCTCTGTACAATTCTAGTTAAGATTTTTGACGCACGGGAAGTTAAGCTAATTGTTGTGAATGTCTCGCACCTAACCGCGCCTCTCTTTTAAGGTATGGTCACTACCACGTTCCAGTTATAATCCTCTGAAACCTTTCCCGCCCCGTAAATGTGACTAGCTAGCTTAAACATACGATCTCTAACCTCTTGTCCTGCATACTTTAGAATTTCCCCCTGTAACCCATCTACACCTGGCGCCTTATTATTCTTTAAGTTTTTTAATGCTACATTGAACTGTTCTCTCATTATCATCCACTATCTTCCTTCTCTAATATATCTCCTAACTCAGGATCTGCGTATAGGTATTCTAAATATTCTTTCCACCTATATGTCTTTTCCTCATTTTCTATCAAAATGGCCCCGCCTCGTTTCTTATATTATTACTACTGTACGTACATATCTAAAATTCCTTTTAATTATATTATACACCGCATCTGTTTTACCTACTTCAAACTTTTCTTCTACTTCTTTACACATCCTACCAATCCACTGTTCTTTAGCTGCCCTACACTTCCTAATTATTTCCAACTTTATAGCTTTATATCTTTTTTACCCTTCTTCGTCTGCTCTGTTTTTGTATTTCCGCCTTTCTTCTATTAATCCTAAAATCCTCCGCCGCCTTTAGTATTTCGTCTGTACTTTTACTTAGGCTGTCACGCTTTTCACTACATTTTAGCTCTTTAGTCAAGACGTCTTCTACCTTATCTCTTTTTCAGAATTTTGAATTTAAGATTGGTCTTCATAACTACTAAGTTATGATCGCTATCTATATCTGCTTCTGGATAACTCCTACATTCCTTCACTTGATTTTTAAATCTTTGCCTTACAAGTATGTAATCTAACGAATATCTTCCTAAATCACCTAGCATCTTCCACGTATAGCGCGTCTTAATGTGATGGTTAAACAGAGTATTCGTGACGGTTAATAAGTTATGTTTATCGCAAAATTCTATCAGCCTATCTCCTTTATCATTTCTATTATCTCATCCAAAAGAACCTGCTATTGCACCCACTTTACCTTCACTTATTACTGCGTTGAAGTTTCCTACAACTATTACGTTTTCCTGCCTTTTCACTAAACCTAACACGTCTTCTGTATCTGCATAAACCGCTTCTACGTCTTCATCACTGTAAGATGATGTAGGCATGTATACCTAACAAAAAAAGAATATAATTTTCTAAAATCTTTTTGAAAACATACAGCCTCCGTAATTTTAGTGAAATGGTCCTTTCATGGTTAAGTCACAGATCAGTAAAGCCGCGACATGCATCTATTCGACACCCAGATTAGTTTCATTGGTGAAATTGGAATCCAAAATTAATCAGAGTTCCAGTACGAAAGATGTGTAGGAGTGTAAATCACTGACAAACGCGCGTTCAGAATCAGAATTAGAAACCAGACTGACTGCTAAATCTGTGTATATATTGTAAATTGTTGGGTGGTGGTTAGGTGACAAAAATGAAATGGACCACATGAAAACGAAAGACGAAGAGAAGTGAAAGATAATCTGTGGAATATTATTACTGCCTAAGTGATTCGAGGAGAATTTTATATTAGTTTTGTATTCATCTAACTGAAATAAAATAAGAATATATGCTTCACATAAGGGCCAGCAGTAACTATTTTAGTACTTAGGGTAGTACAGATCACGAGGATCGGTATGGCACTCTGATGCACAATACTGCGATGTGGAAGGCAACGCGAAAGCACCACATTATGATATCCCAAGTAAAATAAATCGAAACTCGAATGATGATGTCCTTTGGGGTAAAGCACTACGGACGTAAACTAGTCCCATTCGGAGGTTCGGGCAGGGACTACTTCAGAGAATGTCATCAATAAGTGCAATATGGGAAGGTGCAATATTTCACAGGCGAATGATAAGGATACCGCGGATAGAGAAGGTTAGAAATGAAGAGGTATTAGAAAGAACAGGAGAACAGAGGACTCTATGGAAGTTAATAAGAAATTGCGAGATAGATTAGTAGGACACCTTCTCAGGCATAAAGGTCTAGTTAGAAACATATTAGAGGCAGAAACGGAAGTTAGCAGGGGTAGAGGTAGGCCTAGATTAGATTACTGTTCGCAAATAGTTAAGGATGTGGGTTGTTCTAGTTTTAGGGAAATGCGAAGATTAGCTTAGGATAGTGGAGGTGCGTGTCCGACCAGTCTCAGGACTGACGACATTATGATGATGATGCTTCACATAAACTGCCGGAAAGCCGTGGTGGCAGCGTCGCGTCAAAATCGCAAGTATGTCACCGGTCTTAAAAATGAATCAAATGAAGTGAATACAATATGATCTGATCTAATATATGATCTCTGAAACAGCTGCTGGTTTATCCTGACATAAGTATGTCTTTTCTTAATAATGATGTGCACTCTTTTTATAATTTCCAAAATTATATGAAACTTACTGAGCATATTGAAGCTTAAAGTAATTCCTGGTAGCATTTCCAAGTAAGCTACCAAAATTCCTGAAATGATCAGCAAGTACGAGACACCGCTGACTAATATCCACGGTAATACGTAAATTGCTTTTCTTGTAGAAACTCCATAAACTAACATAATAGAAGTTGCTAAGTTAATACAGCCTATGTATGTGCATATTGACATTATCCATACCATCACTAGAAAGTACAATATTTATGATTTAGAAAATGTAAATTTATTTGTTCTATAATTGAAGGTGCAGTATGTTTATACATTAAGAAAGGGTCCAAATAAAATACAAAAATTTTCATTATCGGTTTAGTGTGTGGAAGAGGACTAAATTCGAAATAGTGATCAATTTCTGGTAGTTTCGATAAACTGTTGTGCAAAATTTAAAGATTTTTATCTCTGTATATATTCTTTATTAATTTTCCGATTTGGAAAACATTGGGTATCTAATTATTTTGTATTTGAAATGACACTATGACCGTCACAAGTAAATTTTTGAAACTAATTAGATAATAAAATTTAATTTAAAATTTTTTAAAAGAGTTCACCGTTTATTTAATATTTGTATCATGAAAATGATGTCATAATCTTAAAACTAAGTACGATACCTACTCAAAAAGTACCATACATATACACTATAATACTAACAAGTTGATATACTCACTGTGTGACGAAACAATGTTGTCGTGTTTACAATATATTTTCGTGAAACTTTTTTGTGTGTTTTATTTTAATAACTAATAAGTAGTTATTGACTTAAATGACTGGTACTTTTGAGTAAAACAATAATTTTAAAAATTGTTTATTAGATTCTGAACCATTCTCCCTTTTTATAATGACAATAGGTTAAGAATGTCGTATTGCAACATGGTAATGAGTAATGACAATCACTTACTTAAAACAAAGTGTTCTGATAAATGCAATTTGACTTCGTTAGGGGTAAGAATTTCTTTTTTGGTATCAAAATCATATTCACGCTTTTCTTGTTCATCTGCCAAATCTCTTTCCAATAACTTATCAATCTCTTCTGAATGAATTTTTCCCAAAACAGCACATGTTGTTAAAACTGCAGTTATAACCTGCAATAAATTTTTAAAAAAGATTTTTTCAGAACGAATTCAAACAATCACTTGAAAAAAATACTAAGCAAAAATAAAAAAAGTTCACTTTGTATTTGATTAAAATGTAACTATTATGGTATCGTTTACTGTGCATTAATCTGTATATTATGCAATGATATGTATTATGTGTATATATAATTTTTAAAATGTGGCATGTTACATTTGCTTTTTCGAGAATTTAATCAAAAGTGCATACGTATAATATTAAGTAAACGTTTTATAATTAATTCATATTGTGTTCCCTTTCTATAAAGCCACTTTTTGATATTATTTTGAGCATTTCAGCTATCCTACTTGAAAAATACTTACAAATATTAAAATGGAAGCTAATAAAGCACACTGCCACAGCGAAAGACAAATTTTGCTGAAACGTGTACGACTGATTTGATTTTTCATTTTGATTTGATTGGTATACAGATTAATTTATATTTCATTCCATTACTTTAGTTTAATTATAATTATTTGTTACTATCACTGCACCATTTCGAAAACGATCTTTTTTTGTCTTCATTTAGCGCGAAACCTTGATGACTTCCCGTACTGCTTTGCAGGACTCGACAGGACTAAAGGGAAAATCAATATATAATTCATAGCTGAGTTCACCAACGTTGCATTTTGCGACGGGGTTATTTGATGGGAGTAAATAAAACTCCTTTCCGTTAATTACCGTATAGCGTAGGAGAATTAAGGTTTCCCCTCAAAGTAACTGGAAATTAATCAAAAAAATATCCTCATGTAGTTTATTGGAGCCTATCACCTTTCTCGTCATTATTTTTTATTGGCTTGATGCGTCCGGAACTTCTGTTGTAATTAGCACAACTTTGTTAATTTATATAACCATTCTCTTGGTAAATACTTGAAGGACTCTCCAGGGAGTCTAAATGCTCCTGGTGCATTATTGGCTTTCATTTCATTGGCTTTGTTTGTGATATCGTAAACAGTTATTTTTGCATCAAGTTTTGAGTGTTAGTCATTTAACATAACTGACGACATTGTTACTTTAAGCGTTCAAGAAGCGTAGAAGTTCTTCAGCTCCTCTGGAGTGATGGGTGATATTGTAAAGATTTTCTTTTTGTATTTATATATTGCTTTCCAAAATGCTTTAATATTTTTGGCGTATCTTATTTCTTTTTCTATTGTCTTAACTGGCTCTTCTTTGACTTTATTAATTATTTCGAGAAAATCTTTTCTTGAATTGATGAAATATTTCTTTATCGTTTCATCTTTGTTCTTAGAACAATTTCTTTACAATTTATTCCCGACATTCCTGACGCTACAACATTTTCTGTGTAAATAAGAGTGGTCCTTTTTCTTAGTTGTATAATCAAATGGTTTCGTCGTGATTCTGCTCTGCAATGAGACATTTTGCATCGTATTAGTATTGTTAGTCTTGAATTTTTATTGTTAGAATGTACAATTCTTTAAGTTTCTAAAAATGGCGGCACTCCTATGACATCATCTTTAGTTCTGTCATTAAGTGTTCGTTTCTAATTCTCTAATGTTACTTCTACTGTCATTTATTGTGCTTATATGTCACTTAAAGCTATAATACTGGATTTATACAATTTCAATTCTAGGTTTGTCTGCCCTGACCTAAGTTTTTTGTGGTTTCATTTGATTATTTAGGTAAATGCAGGGTCAGTAATTAGATAATCTTTCACTTTTTTCCTGTCTTTATTTCGTTAATCTAATTAGCCTTTTCTCTACCACCACTTACCCTTTCCCATGATTCCAGGGATTGTTCGCCTACCGGTATTTGGTAGGAATGCAATATCTAAATGCTTTTTTAGGTGACGAATTAGTTAAACCATCATATGATGAAGTCGCAGTATGTTGAAACAATGCCCAAATCGAAAAATTTCATGCGTTGTAAGCCTAAAATTGACAATTTGAACTACTTTACTCCAAAATTAGTCCGATGTTTTCCTTGATTTCGGCTTTATTACTGTATTTCTCCAGTCCATCTGACTCATAATTCATCTTTTTTCTTCGCTCGTTTGAATATCATCTTATTTTGTCGAATATATATTTTAATTAAATTGTGACACATAAATTCATATACTACAAGTGGGGTAATGACAATGTGGTGGATTAGTATTTTAAGGGCTGTCAGTTAGAGGCCCCGGACTGAAAAAAATTGTTGAAAATATAACTGATAAGCTAGAGGTGTTTCCGATATGTATGGACCATGGAATAATATAGGGACAGAGGCTATTACAGAGGATAGGGAATTTTGCTCCTAAATTCATCATGGCTATATTTTGAATTATTCGGTTAATTTTGAATTACGAGACAGTTATTAGTGTAATTAATAAATTGTCCTTTTCGCTTGTTTTTGGGCAAATTGCAATATATTAAATTATGGTGCTGTGTGTGGTTATATCTTGCAATAACAGACGAAAATTAAAGTTGTTCAACACTACTACAATAATTCTATATCAAAACGTACCCTAATGACAGTTCTTGTAACACAGAAAAAATACTTCCTTGTGAATTAATTTTAACAACAAATTTTTGGGAACATCACTGTTTCGGCGCAAAAGACTATTGCCGATATTTGTAAATATTTTAAACTTATAATCATAACATTTATTTGATCAAGCAGTAGGCATTACATTATTATAGGCTATTAGTCGTAAGTTGGTCCTAAGAAAAACCCCATAATCTGTATATATTTCTTACCCCCATTGTAAATAGTTTTATTACCTCTTTTGTACCTCTCATTCCTGTATACCTACCTATTAGTCATTTGGAATTTTCAATCACTATTCAATATTATAAATACCTAGTTTGTAGTTCTATTGAATTTCTTAGGACCAGGCATAATTTGTTTGTGTGTGTGTGTTAGTACACACAATTCTGGTTGTTGCCCCTTCCATCAGAAGGGTAACATAAATACTAAAATTTGTCAAAAAAATAAGGAGTCGTAGTCGAAGTCGAAGTCGAAGATTCGATTCGTTCTAAAACATTTCAACTAAAAACTCCACTTTGAGTTTCCAGAGTCTAAGGTAGACTCAGCTGAGAACAATTCTCATAATCAGTTGTTACTTATGTAAAAGTGTAAATAAATGTACATATACATTTTACAGTTCCGTGTCTTATTTATACGGTGGTCCTTCGATCAGGTATTTATATATGTGGTACAGCAGTACACCCGTTGAGAAAAGATATATTGTTTTAATCGAACCTCAACAAAAAACATT
>NW_020439260.1:121066-122953 GCF_000699045.2 Agrilus planipennis
TTCCTCTTGTAAAACCTTGCAAATGTTTTTTAAATTTTGATATCCCGTATTTTTTTGCAATACTGACGACAGTTTATTAGCAAAACTGCTATTTTTTAATTTATTTAATTTATCAAAAACATTTTCGACAATCTGTTTACTATTTTTTAAACAGAGTCCTTTAGTTTCCAATTTCAAAATAGCGTCAGAAATACAACTAAAATTTAATTTAATGAAAATTAAATCTTCGGGCAATCTTCTCCCTCTTAATGCATTTTGTGCTTCCTCAACGCACTGCGATTCCTTAGGATCGAAATCGTTAATAATACGGGCAATAAGTTCAAAATGTTGAGCATAATAGGTTGCGGCTTCAATCCATCTTGTAACAATTGGGGATGGCGGAAGTGGAATCTCATTACCGGCAATTTCTTTAAACTTAGCAACGCGAGGTGCTTTTAAAAACACTTTCTTGGTCGACGATATTAAGAAATTCACATTTATGTAAACGGAACGCAACCCGTAGGGGATTGAGTAAGTATTTGACCTTGGTAAGCGAATAAATTATATTTGCAAACAAGTTTTAACTACGAAATATGCAGATAAAACTTAAAATGACTAAAACATGCATTTTAACCAAATAATGGGTTAAATATGCATTAGAATATTCAGTTATGCAAATGCATAATTATCCGAACCCTAGTCATTACAAATAGGGGTGGCTCTGGTAGATACAATAGTCTAACATTTTACCATCTGACCCATTTTCGAGTCAAAGTTTAAACATTTATAGGGCAGTAAAATTAAACGCTTCGAGTTCTCGATGGACCTGCACATCACAATACATGACTTTATGATAGCCTTTTCGCTGTCAACAACCCTGACCAATTCGTGTTCACATAAAATCTTGAAATTATTATTTTATATTTTACGCATAGGCACAAAAGAAATCATTGTCGAAATTGAAACAAACGATTTTGATTCTGAAAGAAACAGACGTTAAAAAGAAACTGAATTTTGAGTGAAACGAATTGATGAATAGGACTCGAACAGAATTTGATATCAAATTTAATAAATACATAATACGTTTTTGGCGGATGCCTTAAGCCACACAGAAATGTTAATTTATAGTAAATTTATTGAATTAACAAAAAACTGTAATGAATGAAAAAATAAAGTGTGCGACACTAAGCGGCTCAACTAGGCTAAATTACTCCAAGTATTCTCATTCTTCTACGCCGTTTGCTTCATCCACTGCCGCTCCATGGTCGCTGCATTTAACAGCCGCTCTGACCGAGAAGAATAAGAAAATGGAATATTCATTCTGTTATTTGATTTTTGAACTTCAATAATAAGTTGTCTATACAAAAGTACAGAATATTGCAGTTCGCAATTATAAGTCCAACATAGAACAGAATACTTCTTGGACTCATATTGTGCACAATGACTATCAATTTTTCCTGAAAGGCCGATGTTGGAAACATGCAAAAGTTACCTCCTCTTCAGAGATTTTTCACGATTTTCTTGGTAAAAATAGCTCTGATTGATACGTTTCAAATTTAATTTTAAAGGTTTTGTAATTCTCAACGTATTGCCTTATTGGAGCATTATGAAAAATGCGAAAAACAAGACAAAACTGCAAATTGTAATGTTTGAACACTGTTAAAAAGCTGATGACATTTATTGGGACCATTTATGATTTTTTTACACCCTGGAACCTATTGTATCGGTTGTTCGGAAAGTCATTTCGTTTTTTTTGTGAAAATGAAAGACAGTTTTCGTATAATAAACAAATACTTTATTAAATTATATATTGACCGTTCTGGTCCAACACCTTTTGCCATCTTTCTGGTAGTAGCATAATTCCACGCTCATAAAATGTTTGGTCTTTGCTGGCAAAAAACTGATCGA
>NW_020439260.1:125535-128106 GCF_000699045.2 Agrilus planipennis
GAACCCGTTAATTACCGTATAGCGTAGGAGAATTAAGGTTTCCCCTCAAAGTAACTGGAAATTAATCAAAAAAATATCCTCATGTAGTTTATTGGAGCCTATCACCTTTCTCGTCATTATTTTTTATTGGCTTGATGCGTCCGGAACTTCTGTTGTAATTAGCACAACTTTGTTAATTTATATAACCATTCTCTTGGTAAATACTTGAAGGACTCTCCAGGGAGTCTAAATGCTCCTGGTGCATTATTGGCTTTCATTTCATTGGCTTTGTTTGTGATATCGTAAACAGTTATTTTTGCATCAAGTTTTGAGTGTTAGTCATTTAACATAACTGACGACATTGTTACTTTAAGCGTTCAAGAAGCGTAGAAGTTCTTCAGCTCCTCTGGAGTGATGGGTGATATTGTAAAGATTTTCTTTTTGTATTTATATATTGCTTTCCAAAATGCTTTAATATTTTTGGCGTATCTTATTTCTTTTTCTATTGTCTTAACTGGCTCTTCTTTGACTTTATTAATTATTTCGAGAAAATCTTTTCTTGAATTGATGAAATATTTCTTTATCGTTTCATCTTTGTTCTTAGAACAATTTCTTTACAATTTATTCCCGACATTCCTGACGCTACAACATTTTCTGTGTAAATAAGAGTGGTCCTTTTTCTTAGTTGTATAATCAAATGGTTTCGTCGTGATTCTGCTCTGCAATGAGACATTTTGCATCGTATTAGTATTGTTAGTCTTGAATTTTTATTGTTAGAATGTACAATTCTTTAAGTTTCTAAAAATGGCGGCACTCCTATGACATCATCTTTAGTTCTGTCATTAAGTGTTCGTTTCTAATTCTCTAATGTTACTTCTACTGTCATTTATTGTGCTTATATGTCACTTAAAGCTATAATACTGGATTTATACAATTTCAATTCTAGGTTTGTCTGCCCTGACCTAAGTTTTTTGTGGTTTCATTTGATTATTTAGGTAAATGCAGGGTCAGTAATTAGATAATCTTTCACTTTTTTCCTGTCTTTATTTCGTTAATCTAATTAGCCTTTTCTCTACCACCACTTACCCTTTCCCATGATTCCAGGGATTGTTCGCCTACCGGTATTTGGTAGGAATGCAATATCTAAATGCTTTTTTAGGTGACGAATTAGTTAAACCATCATATGATGAAGTCGCAGTATGTTGAAACAATGCCCAAATCGAAAAATTTCATGCGTTGTAAGCCTAAAATTGACAATTTGAACTACTTTACTCCAAAATTAGTCCGATGTTTTCCTTGATTTCGGCTTTATTACTGTATTTCTCCAGTCCATCTGACTCATAATTCATCTTTTTTCTTCGCTCGTTTGAATATCATCTTATTTTGTCGAATATATATTTTAATTAAATTGTGACACATAAATTCATATACTACAAGTGGGGTAATGACAATGTGGTGGATTAGTATTTTAAGGGCTGTCAGTTAGAGGCCCCGGACTGAAAAAAATTGTTGAAAATATAACTGATAAGCTAGAGGTGTTTCCGATATGTATGGACCATGGAATAATATAGGGACAGAGGCTATTACAGAGGATAGGGAATTTTGCTCCTAAATTCATCATGGCTATATTTTGAATTATTCGGTTAATTTTGAATTACGAGACAGTTATTAGTGTAATTAATAAATTGTCCTTTTCGCTTGTTTTTGGGCAAATTGCAATATATTAAATTATGGTGCTGTGTGTGGTTATATCTTGCAATAACAGACGAAAATTAAAGTTGTTCAACACTACTACAATAATTCTATATCAAAACGTACCCTAATGACAGTTCTTGTAACACAGAAAAAATACTTCCTTGTGAATTAATTTTAACAACAAATTTTTGGGAACATCACTGTTTCGGCGCAAAAGACTATTGCCGATATTTGTAAATATTTTAAACTTATAATCATAACATTTATTTGATCAAACAGTAGGCATTGTATTATACCATTAAATATTATATTATTATAGGCTATTAGTCGTAAGTTGGTCCTAAGAAAAACCCCATAATCTGTATATATTTCTTACCCCCATTGTAAATAGTTTTATTACCTCTTTTGTACCTCTCATTCCTGTATACCTACCTATTAGTCATTTGGAATTTTCAATCACTATTCAATATTATAAATACCTAGTTTGTAGTTCTATTGAATTTCTTAGGACCAGGCATAATTTGTTTGTGTGTGTGTGTTAGTACACACAATTCTGGTTGTTGCCCCTTCCATCAGAAGGGTAACATAAATACTAAAATTTGTCAAAAAAATAAGGAGTCGTAGTCGAAGTCGAAGTCGAAGATTCGATTCGTTCTAAAACATTTCAACTAAAAACTCCACTTTGAGTTTCCAGAGTCTAAGGTAGACTCAGCTGAGAACAATTCTCATAATCAGTTGTTACTTATGTAAAAGTGTAAATAAATGTACATATACATTTTACAGTTCCGTGTCTTATTTATACGGTGGTCCTTCGATCAGGTATTTATATATGTGGTACAGCAGTACACCCGTTGAGAAAAGATATATTGTTTTAATCGAACCTCAACAAAAAACATT
>NW_020439260.1:130085-137164 GCF_000699045.2 Agrilus planipennis
CCAACCAAAAACTACTGCGTAGAATTAATTGGAATTTTTCACACACAAGCCTTGCTATATGAGCTCTCAAAGCATATAAAAATTATACGGCTTAAATGTGAAGTTGGGTGCAAAAGAATACAATTAAATCCTCTGTCGGGAAAAACGAAATGACTTTCCGAACAACCCTATGAATGTACTCCGACTGCTGTTAAATATTTTGACCAAATTTAAATACTTTTGTACTAGTCACTTCTAACCTCGCGAATGGTTAATGTAGAAATTCGAAAAAGGTTGTTAAAGGTGTATGTTTCGAGCGCGGCTTTGTACGGGTGCGAAAGATGGAGAATGGGTGCAGCGGAAAAGAAAAGGTTAGAGGCGTTCGAAATGTGGTGTTATATGCGAATGATGAGGATAACGTGGGTAGGAAAGGTTAGAAATGAAGAGGTATTAGAAAGAATAGGAGAACAGAGGACTCTATGGAAGTTTTAGTGTCTTTTGGTATTAATATTATTTAAAATACTAAGAAAGCACCAACAATAACAATTAACAATTTATATACAACCAGAACAAACCAAAACAGAAGTAACAAAAAGCACAAGGAGAATGAAACATACATACCAGAACAAAGTAACAAAAAGAACAAAATAATACAATAGTAACAATAACAAAGACAACAAAAATGAAAACAGAGTAGATGAGCAGAAACACTTACAAATGGTAGTAGAGGCGGTAGACGGGAGACTGTATGAAGATATGAATTTTTGGGAGTATTTATAGGACAGGGTTGTTAGTAGATTTGATAGAATGTTCTAGAAGGAAAAGTAGTGCGAGAGAGGGTGAAGACACTGGTTTATAGAGATACGTGGAATTAGACAGTATAGAATTCAAGAGAAAGCAATTAAGGGTAAAACCAGATATTAGTATGGGAATGTATGCAGGTATGGTTGAAAGAACAATAGAATTTAGATTGAAAGGAAACCAAGGTATTATGTACAAGACAAGAAATTGAAAAGAATTGAAATAATATTTGAAATGAAATAAATGTGAAGTAAAATAATGAAAAAGAATGCTTAGAAATAATATTTACACAAAAAGTATACATTTTTCCGCCACAAGTCAATAAAAAATAGGCGAGATAGGTTGGTAGGACACCTTCTCAGACATGAAGATCTAGTCAGAGACTTGTCAGAGGCAGAAACAGGAGTTAGGAGAAGTAGAGCTAGTCCTAGGTTAGATTACTGTTTGCAAATAGTTAAGGATGTGGGTTGTTCTATTTTTTAGGAAATGGGAAGATTAGCTCAGGGTAGGAAAGAGTGGAGGTACCTATCCAACCAGTCTTATGACTGACGACCTTATGATGATGATGATAATGGCTGTATTACAATTAAAATACCTTATGCTGTCCAATAAATGGAACTAATCTGTCGATGTAGCGTTGTTGACGTAGTAATGCAACAATTTAAAAATTTTCGCGCATGCCCGACTGTTGAAATACTAATGTCTGTTTTATATGAAAATTTATTTTACGTCCACGCTTTCAGTGATTTTCTTACTTTTAGTTGTATGTAGTTTTGTTGTGGCATGAGGGATAGGTAAATCGGAAATTATTTTTGCCTTGAATTTCGAGTGTACTTGTTAGCATTTAAATGTGCACAATTCGCACTTTGCTTGAGGATTTGCTTTATATGTTTTTGCCACATATTTTTTACAACAAAAAAGTATGTCATTCAAAAAACTTAATACAATAATTGAAGAAACGCCTGTGACATCATGTACCAACTGTCACTGGTATACATCCAGGAGAAACAGACAACCACCTTTGTTTCTTAAATTGATTAAAAATCTTAAATGTATTTGTGTCTTTACTAAATAATAGTTTTAAAAAACACTTTTAGGGTTAATTCAAGAAAGTAGATTTACTAATCAACTTCGCAATAAATCGAATTATTGCCTTAGATCAGACGAGCCGTTGCCTCGTCAATCAAATAAACCGAGAAGATCTAAAAGAGAACCACCAATTCTTATCAGGGTAGGATCGTCAAAGAGACGGTCTCGTGAAGCCATAATAGAATCCGGGGTGTATGAAAGAGAAAAATTTGTGCCATGCGCAAGACAAGTAGACAGAGATATGGTAAAGAAAAAGCTACAAAATATCATGGCATACGGAAAAGAAATTGAACCTGTACCACCTAAACCTAAAAAGGTTGAAGTTGAATCAAGCGAATTTAATAGATTTGATGAGAGTAAGTATATTTTTGGTCCATAACATGTTCATCACAAAAGATCTGAAACTTAGATTCTAAGTGGAAAGACATCTTCACTTTTTCACTCTTCAGTACTCATGAACATCGCCATTAGGTGAACAAATATCTGCATTTACAGGATTACAAAATTCCGTTTTATTCTGTTCGTCATCACTGGTTTCAGAATCTATCGAAAGAAATATCTTCTAGCAATTCGAAAGCATCATTGCTAGAGAACGTATCGAAATTCAATAGTATATCCATTTCAAGCGTATCTAGTAGCGTACAGTTGGAACCCCTATACCAAAAGACATTGATGCATCAGACACATACTAGCGACGAGAAAATATTACATAAAGCAAACATATACATTTATTAATATAATAAATATATAACTTACCCAAAAATTTTTACAGATGTATTACAATGAAAATTGTTGAAAATAGGGTAGTCAAGGTGTGCACTGTTTAGTCCGTATTTCTCGACTAAAGAGAATTTCGGACCAACCAGAGTTAAAACACATTCAGTAAAACTGTGCTATAAAGGTGGTTCCAGCGTTCGTTTACTAAGTCCTTTGGGGAAAAAACAATTAATATGCCTACGGTTCGGTGGAATTACCGAGCTTGAAAGAGTTTTGAAAGAGTTAACATAAACAAGAGGCAGTACCTATTTATTGTAGTCTAAGTTTGTATACAATTAGGTATTGAACAAGTAACACCAAGTTATAAAGATGAAAAAGGTCATACGATAAGAAACATCTAATGGGTTTCTTGAAGTTCGTTGACCTGAAAATGTTATTTTTTGTTTTATTAAAAATATAATTCAAGCATTTATTAGATTTTGACCAAAGGATCTTAGTTTTTTCTGTTTATTTTTTCTGAATCCTTTTGTTTGACTATTATTGCTCTTGTTTTTAAGAAGTACATAAATTGTAGTTAGCTATCGTACTTGTAATTATCGTACTTATTTGTAATGATCGAGCATTAAGCTGTATTTCATAAAGTATTCAAAAAGCGAGCGATAACAGAGATGGTTTGATTTTTAGTTATGAAACAAATTAAAGAAAGAGAAGAGTGGCTGAGCGAAATGGAAAAGTTAGGAGAAGGTTATNGTGGTCCTTCGATCAGGTATTTATATATGTGGTACAGCAGTACACCCGTTGAGAAAAGATATATTGTTTTAATCGAACCTCAACAAAAAACAATCACAAATAGAAAACTATCAACAATTAACAAGATTTGACAGTAAAATTGCATTATAAAAAAGTAAATTTCTAACTTATTTGAAATAAATGTGTTTAACGAAACTCAGGCAGCCAAAAAACTCTAAGTACATGAGTACCACCTATTCTCTCTCCCCTGAGTGGCTTCACTCCTCTGGTCTATAATCACACTTTATGCTCCGTTCCTATATTACTTCGTGGTCCGCGGTGTGGGTCAAGAATAGGAAATTGGAAGAGAATTACGCTAGTATGACGTGAGGAGATAACAAGTCCTGAAGAAGAAATCATACAGTGAAACAAATAATGGAATAGAGTAATAATAGAGTAATAATGATGTAACAATAATATCTTGATTATTACAAAAACAAAGGCTTTTACGGCCGGAATCCATAGTAGAATGAAGAATCGGGCTATAGGGCCGTGGTATAAGTGAACTATTCTGGATCCAGCCACAGTAGCTGACGAAACGTCTGGACAGAATAGTTCACTTAGACCACGCCCCTGCAGCCCGAATCTTCATTCTACTATCTTTATCATTGTAATTATTATTATTAGCATATTACTTGCTGCAATTTAATATTATTATTATATTAATTCATGGACTCTAAAAATCAGAAAACGCCCTATTTGACAAATTGGTAATTGCAAGAGACAAAAAAGCTAACGACGGCTTATCGGTTTCTTTTTTATTGAGACAAATTTATTGGTGTTTTCAAATAGGTACTTGTTATCGTATTTTGTTTTCGAGCAAAAGTTGAAAATTTTGAGATTTGGCTACATGTCCATATAAAATAAAAAAAAAAAACATTTACGTTCTTCTGGCCTTTTTTCTTACATAGAATAGAATGATGTCAGAAAAAATAAAAAAAATCCCCTTTCGAGTTAACATAACATAACATAAACTTGTATTTATTTAAAATAGAAATCGTAGTTAACTCTGTTTATCCATCGAATGCGACCCCAATATGGAAGAAGGAAAAATTATCTTTTTAACTAAAGCAAAGCCAACTGTGATTCTTATTTATTATCTAAATTATGTTATAACTCCAAATGGGATGACTTATTTTTTTAATTTTTCTGACCACTATATTCTAGGATCTAGGTAAAAAGGTGCTTGAAAAAGATAAAAATTGTTTTTTTCTAATGTTATAAACAACCAAGATACGGACTTGCAGCCACACTCGAAATTTGCAACTTTTGTTTATAATTGGAAAATCAAAGACGATAAACTTTAACAAATATTTATTAATAAAAGAGATCGAAAAGCCGCTTTTAATGTTTTTTTGTATCTCTTATATAGTTACCGTGTTGTAATTCGCTAATATTGAAAAACAGAACCACCAAACCTGTATTTGTTTTTGTAGTTTCCATGGTAGCGTAAATTGATGACATAATATACCTAGTATTTTGACAAGAGAGTAATATTTCTATACAGAATTTAGAAATTCAAAAGTTAATTAGCTTATTTTGTGAAATAATATCGAAAAAACAAAAATGTTTCAGTGGCCAAGCACTCGTATACCACAAGGAGGTGTTTATCATCCTCCTAAAGTGCAATACAATCCAGAAACTGCAAAATTCCTGAAAGGTAACTAACACAATTTACAAGTTATTCACGAAAACGAATACACTGCAGAACATAAAACATTGAAAATAAAAATTGTAATTGATATCGAACTTGTTTAGCCTTGTAAGGGCTCGTATAAGGTAATATCCTGCTGCTACCTATTAGTAGTACAGAATAAAGCGGCATCACCAAAACTAATTAGCGGTGCTATTAGTTATTTAGATACTAAGGCATAGACATTGAATTTGTTTGGAATCTTATATTCAACTTAGATCTACTGCAAACCTTAAATTACACTATGTACATCGAACTTGTTTGTATAAAACTATCTTAGTTGTCTGCATGATATGATCTGTGTTTGAAATTATATGAATCTTTTCGCATTACATGATCTGTTCTTAATGATGTGAATCTCTCTTAGTAACTAAAAACTACAACTTAAAGAAACTTGAATGTGTAAATAAAGGAGGTGGAGTGTAGGTGTCCCTTCCTAAATATAATGGGTGACAAGCTTCATTGGTCATTACTAGGTTTCGCATAATTACGCATTAAAAAAGTACAAAAAATGCATGCAAATATGCATTTAAAATATCAAATATATGCATTTAAATATGCATTCAAATTTTGTTTTTTAGATTGAAATAAAACAAATTTTTTAAGGGTAATATTTGTCTATTTATGATTTTACATATTTTTGCTGTTACATTTTATTACAATACCTATGATATAACAAATTTTCAAATATAAATTTACGGCGATTATCCGATAAAATATTTTTAATTTCTGAAAAACATCTTTCACGTCACAGGAAGCTATACGAACAAATGATAAATCAACTACGTCCGTAATATTCAAATTATTGGGAGCAACAGCATCAGTTTCTTCCTCTTCTAACCCTTGCAAATGTTTTTTAAATTTTGATATCCCGTATTTTTTTGCAATACTGACGCAGTTTATTAGCAAAACTGCTATTTTTTAATTTATTTAATTTATCAAAAACATTATCGACAATCTGTTTACTATTTTCTAAATAGAGTCCTTTCGTTTCCAATTTCAAAATAGCGTCAGAAATACAACTAAAATTTAATGAAAATGAAATCTTCGGGCAATTTTCTCCCTCTTAATGCATTTTGTGATTTCTCGACGCACTGCGATTCCTTAGGATCGAAATCGTTAATAATACGGGCAATAAGTTCAAAATGTTGAGCGTAATAGGTTGCAGCTTTAATCCAGGTGCCCCATCTTGTAACAATTGGGGATGGCGAAAGTGGAATCTCACCACCGGCAATTTCTTTGAGCTTAAAAACACTTTCTTGGTCGACGATATTAAGAAATTCACATTTGTGTAAACGGAACGCAACCCGTAGGGGGTTGAGTAAGTATTTCACCTTGGTAAGCGTATATTATCCTTGCAAACAAGTTTTAACTACGAAATATGCAGATAAAACTTAAAATGACCAAAATATGCACTTTAACCAAATAATGGGTTAAATATGCAGTAATGCAAATGCATAATTATCCGAACCCTACTTATGATAAGTACTATTAATTTTATCCAAGTGTAGAATTTTTACACCTGGATGACCAAGCTAATCTTCATCAATAGAAAAAAAAAACAAGAATTCTGAAATTCTGATTAATCACGAGAGCAAATTGAATATAAAATTTTACGATGAGTATAGGTATGATTGGTTTTTGATATTTTCAGTGTTTTTAGACGTTAAATCTAAATGTAATGATCAAAAATCTGTGAACGCATTGATTATATAATTGATGCCAACAGTTAGGGTGAACGTAGGGAAAGATGATGCTACTAAAATTTAGGAGATTCCATAAACGCAATATATAATTATTATAAATCTCTAGACTGAATACATGAACAAACGTGCTTCCGTATAGCAATTCGAACACACAAGAAGGTGAAAATTACTGTTACATACAATATTAAATTGCTGAAAAACTTCAGTAATTGGCAAAAAACTTGAACTCCTAAGTTTGATTAATATTAATCACTACATAGTATAAAACAAAGTCGCTTTCCCGCTGTCTGTCCCTATGTATGCTT
>NW_020439260.1:140395-146498 GCF_000699045.2 Agrilus planipennis
GTTGTAGATACGCCAGTTATTTCCACCCAAAATTCGGCACGTCTTAATGAAAATCAGAAAAAATGAAGGATCATTTATTTTATTTACATTTACAATATTTCTACCGATTTTTACATGCACTTTTTGTGGTCTTTGTTTTGTTTAATAAAAGAATATTTATTTGTAATTTATTCTGTAGTTTTAAATTTTATTACTGACGGTTATTGATACTAACAAAGGTCTCAACGGCTTTTGAACACAGCCCGTTTATTTCATATGATTCACTTGCTTCAAAGGTTGGTAAATAAACTAGACAAAGACTGTATATCGAACCGAAATTAATTATTATGTGCCCTAATATACAAGCAGCCAACTGGTAATGTAAGAGTGTAATATTTTATAATAAAAAAAAACAGTCAACAATGTTTCTCTAATTAGGATTAATGTGGGGTTTGATAAGTAATAATAATAAATATTCCAGGAAATTCAAAATATTTCAAAAATTACCAATGACGAAAAAAATAATTTTATTAAAATTGAATAATGTTTTGATTCAAATGTACAAACCATTTTATTTAAAAGAATTAAGTTGTCTGAAATGAAATTCTTTCATACAGCCAACTACTGCCACGCAGCCTGGGTCTCCGCTTTCTGTGGCCGTAACCATGTAATTGCCGAGTGAAAAACCACCTACCGCGGCTGCCCTAAGGTTTCCAAAAAGACCTCCCCCTTCCAATCTAAGAAAATCGTCACTCCTGTTGCTTCCCAAAACACAAGAACGACCCCCCATCCTCCTGCTACCACATTGGCAATGCCCCCCCAAAAATCCTACGCCAAGGCAGTAACCACTGCCCCCCTCCCCCACCCAAAAGCGCAACACAAGCACTTCTCCAGCAGTTATTGCAATCCCAAGTATGGAACAAAAACTTCAAATTATTGTCCAAACTATGGTGCCAGAATTGTCGCGCCAGCATTGTCGTCGCCCTACAACAAACTACCAATGTCTAAATTGACTGAACTCGAGCACTTCCTCGAAGATGAGTCAATCGGTGTTGCTTGCATCACCGAAACTCACCTGTCCGAAAAAATCAAACTTTTCGTCCCAAACTTCTCATCCTACAGAAGGGACCGTGAAAACCGCAATGCCGACGGTGTCGCCATTCTTGTTAGGAATTATTTAAAGCACAGGCCTATCTCTTTGGCCACAAACTCGTTAGAAACAGTCGGCATCGAAGTTTCACTAACTTCCGGTCCTCTTAGGATTATCTCTCTCTACTCCCCTCTTTCGGACAGAGACTTTTCTGAACTCCCCCTTCGACTCCCCAGAGACCTTCCAACCATCGTTGTCGGCGATTCCAACGCCAAACACGTCTCTTGAGGCTGTCGACAAACCAATAGTAAAGGCACCTCCATTCTTGCCAAAATTCTTGACTTCAGCCTCACAGCTGAAGCACCTCCTGACCGCACATTCCTTCTTGCCCCCACAATCAATTCCCTGACATCCTAGACATTTGCGACACAAAAACTGTTACACTTTCCGCCGATCCGATCCTCATTGACGCACCACCTTTCAGCCCTGATTGAAGTCGGCCGCCCATTCAACAACCCCCCAAACCCAACCACTAGATTGGCTACACATCCGTTACAGCTTCGAAACATCTTCATCCAAGTGCACTCCAATTCGCACAATACCGGAACTTGACGAAGCTGTAAGTCTCCTTTCAAACGAGATTACTAGCGCTATCGAGCTCTCCACTACTTCCACTCCCACCAAAGACATAATCCTTCTCGCAGACATCCTTGACCTCCTTAAGAGGAAAAACAAGGCCTGACGTCTGTGGAATAGACACCGCGTCCTCGCATACCGTGCAGAAGTAAACGCCCACACGCTCACACACTTTTTTTCTCCAGTGTCCCCCATTACTGGTCCAGCAGATTTTGCCGACTTTCACGAGCGTATCAAAGCCGTCTCCAAGAACTTCGTTCCCCTAAATTCCGACTTCTGACACACTACACTCTATGAAATCTCTCTTCCCATCCGTTCACTGAAAAAGAGGAAAGCCCCTGACGGAATTCAAAACAAAATCCTCAAAATCCTGCCGCCAAAGTACATAACCGCACTGTGCAACATCACAAACGCTATTATGCGGCTCCAGCACCTCCCTTTGGTCTGAAAAAAAGCCACTGTCATCTGTTTCCCCAAAAAAAAGAAGCCCCTCAGCTCTCCCTCAAGCTACAGGCCTATCAGCCTGCTCAGTTCGTTGGGCAAAGTAGTTGAATCAATCCTTCTCGATCAGCTGTTAGACCACGCGGAGTAAAACAACCTTCTCTTCGATCATCAACACGGCTTCCGCAGGCATCACGGCTCCGGCCACCAACTTCTTCGCGTATCTGAATACATTTCCGACAACCTTAACAAGCGGCGTTACACCTCAATGCTTCTCCTTGATGTCCAACAATCGTTCGGCCGAGTCTGGCACGAAGGCCTTATCTCAAAACATTCCACATTTTCTAACTGGGGTTATCAGGTCGGTCCTTTCTCATAGACAGAAGACTTAGGATCCGCGTCGGCTCTGTTCTCTCTGGCAGTAAACTCGTCATAGCCGGTGTCTCATAATGCTCCAAACTATCACCTATTTTATTTAACCTGTTCTGTGCGGACATGCCTTCCGACACTTCTACTTTGACAGCTCTCTACGAGGACGACATTGCCCTCATAAACTCCGCCCAAACCATTCTCCAATGCACAGGAAGAATTTTCTGCCCCTGCTCCTAAACTACTACAGAAAATGGAAACTTTCCATTAACGAGACCAAATCGGAAGCAATTTTCTTCTTTCGTAGGTCCCGAAAACCTCCTCCATCTTAGTAAACAACCGTCCCATCAAGTGGAGCAACTCTGTCACCTAGGCGTCGTTTTCGACAGGACCCTAAACTGGTGGCTCCACAACTACCCGTAACAAGGCAATGGGTGCATTCATAGCACTCAAGCCTTCCGAAACGACTCCATATCCCAACATACGAAAATCCGTGCGTTTAACGCAATAATCAGGAGCATTTGCTCCTACGCCATTCTTGTCTGGGGCTGCGCCCTTCCCCACCGCCTGAAACCTCTGCAAGGCACTTACATGCCCGATCTTTCGCTCCGCACTAAACTACCCCTGGTTCATCAGAAACACCCAAATTCTGAATGAAATCGGTTTACCTTCTCTCCCTGAGGCTGCAATCTCATTCGTGGCAAATCGCCGGGCCTCAGTGTCAGGCCACGCTAACCCCAGCATTTCGACACTCTCCAACTTCACACTGAAACCAAACGACCGTTTCCAAAGGCCCTGTTACCTTCTACAATGAGCCATTCCCTTTCGCTCACTCCTAGCTTCGCTATTAGCGCGAGTGTCTACCCATCACTTCCGAGGTGGAACACGTATTCCGACGGTTATTTCCCCCCAATCTCCCCACGCTTAACCATTTTCCTTTGTCAAACCTCTTCCAAATCCCAACCTTCTATTCTCTTCCCGGGGATGAGTAACCCTCAGGGTTTATCTTCCCACTCGAAGAGGGGTTTTATTCGGTAAAAATCCGACACTACCTTCCTTCAGGGGGTATCTTTTAAAGATTCCCCCTCCTCGAGAATCTAAATTAAAAAAAAATTAGTTCATTTAACAGTCTAACATTCTACTTTATAGGTAAAACCTGATGATAATTGTTCATTTGTCATCTTTAGTGTGTAATAATTAAGATAATAAAGTGTAAACATGATAACCGAACCAAATAAATATGTTAAAGCAAGTGTTTTTTAAAACTCCACTCGAACATCGTATGTTACAACTGATATGCTGTCATTAGGTAGGCTTCGCAAAGGCCCTCAAAAAAACTAAATAAAGTCGAGGCGGTGAGGCAAACGTAAACGTCAATTGGGGAATAGGAAGCCCGATGTTTGGTTGCACTGACGGAAATGATGAAATATCAAGCTGATAGTCATTATATCAGGAGATTTATAAGTGGTAATTAGTTTCTGCTAGAATCAGGAGAAAGCAGGACAATAATAGAATCCAAAATTAATTAGTAGTGGTCTATAGCGGTATATAGTTACGTCAATATTGGTAAGAAAAATCTGCGGGTTTGCTTTCTCAAATAGAAGGCAATGTAATTTTAGGTTTAGACGTTATTTTATTTTTATCTGAATTTTTAGAGAAAATCCTGACATTAAATGGAAAAGCGTTTGAACTGCATACAAAAGACGTTGCTATGGCGCATATTTAGAACCCGGAACAAACTTGGATGTAGTCCAATAAGTACCAAAAGTCTTTTTAGAATTATTTGTAAAGTGCTATGAAAAAGGTAGTCTAAGAAGGATATCCCATTCGAGAGAATTGCGACAAATGTTGCAGAACCATTCCGGAAACGGATTATGGAACAAAGTATACCCTAGTGACAATGGATTACTTCTATCGTTCAAACAAACAATGGAATGACTCATATAAAATCGATGTTATTTACCGGATTAGACGTATACCAAATGGGAAACCGAAAATAGTCTAGTTTAACCGATTAGTTCCATTCTTTTTCTTATTGTGCCATGTACTTCAACGAACGTTGACTATCACATTCGTAATTATCACTTTGCTATTAACAACCCTAAATAATCCTGCACTAGATTTATGGAAAAATTCGTAGCGAGGATGTTCTTCTACGCCCACAGGACCTCTAAGATGTTTGAATTATGCATGTACGTTCTCCGAATCTCCAGTACCATGAAGTTGTGACTCAACTTGCAATCTAAAACCCGATATGGAGTCACTTGCGAAATTGTTTCGGCCTAGTAACACAGTAACTTACTGAGTGCTGTCTCAACTTCTTATTCGGATACAATGTTTTTTTTTTAATTAGTTACTACTAACTCAATATGGTCACAGAACTACAACATTGATGAAGAATTGGGTTACACTCTTAAATCGACGATCCGTCTTGATTAATTAGATGTCTTTCTCAAAGATCTATGTAAACAGAGTAATTAGAAATTAATGTATATACTTATTTTTAAGAATGATATTTTAAATGAGTGCGGACTGCATCGAAACTATAGTTGCATTGATAATTATGATAAATAAGTAATAAACAACGAAGTAGCTTTTATTTCTCGTTATTCATTCTAAATTGTTACTGAAACTATGTCTGTGTAACTCCTGAATGAGCCCTGATATTTAACGTAATTTTTGAGAAAGGTATTATGACCCCTAGAAACCCTTTTTGCTTGATACGTGGATGAAATGTTAGATTTCAATATAAAACATTCAGCATCTGATATAGACTGATATATATCCAAATAAAGGTGTTATTTTTCTCAGCATAAATGATTTTTTTAATCCTAATATTTATGTATACCTCCATTCTTCTCTAAAATATTTTTCTTAAAATTTGTCAAGAAAAGCTATATAGTAGGTTAGGTATGTTTTTGATTGAAGAAATCAGAAGCTCAGGGGGGTAAATTGGTTGTGATATTTAAAAATACTTAAACTGTACGTTTTATATAAGTAATGAACTCAACTAGCCACAATAAGAACTATTTAGTCGTGCGATATTAATCAATTGGATACAATGGAGATATACTACAATGTATGTAGTTGTAGTCTAACAAAATTTGAGTACTTACAATCGGCTGGATTACTCGGTCGTATTAATAATGAAAATTATCGTTATTGTTATTTGCTGCTTATCAGTTTCTTCATTATGCTGCAACAAATATAATCGGTAAGTAAAATTTATTCTTTTGAAGATAATATATTCTAAACCTATGTTATGTCAAACATTAATATTTTTATAATAATATAAATAAGCAACCTTGTTTGATTTTAGACTCTGTAGAAGAAAAAGATTAAGTTAATTGATTTTATAATTCAAGTTGTTTTGTTATCATTTGAATTAACTGTACATCAAGTAGCATGATACCTTTTTTAGGAAGGGGATCCATGGGTTTACAATTGAGTATTGTTGACGGGGGAGGGGAGGGTGACACTATTCGTTATTCGTCATATTGTAAACAAGAGCGTAAATAAATGTTTTTTTCAATATGAGGTTATATTCGGCTTGAGAGGTAGTATGCGAATGAAAGGGGAAGAAGAGGG
>NW_020439260.1:148672-154755 GCF_000699045.2 Agrilus planipennis
AAAAAGTAGCGGTGACAGTGTGCATCCCTGTCTGATTCCCTTTCTAATACTTACTTCATTACGTTGCAGCCCCAGCTCTATAACTGCCTGTTGTTCTTTATACAAACTAAGTATTACTCTTCTATCTTTGTAACTCATCCCTACATTTTTAAGTATATTTAACATCTTGTCCCATTTAACATTATCAAAAGCTTTTTCTAAATCTACAAATCCTTCTTATTTACGCCCTCCTTCTTTTTTCTATCGTTTTCTGTATTGTTACCCGTAAAGCTAGAATGGCCTCCCGCGTTCCTCTATATCTTTTAAACCCAAATTGATCTTCCCCTAATAGTTCTTCCGTCCTTTTTTTCATCCTCCTCTGTACAATTCTAGTTCAGATTTTTGACGCATGGGAAGTTAAGCTAATTGTTCTAAATGTCTCGCACCTATCTGCGCCTCTCTTTTTAGGTATGGTTACTACCACGTTCTGTTTATAATCCTCTGAAACTTTCCCCGTATCGTAAATGTGACTAGCTAGCGTAAACATACGATCTTTAACCACTAGTCCTGCATGTTTTAGAATTTCCCAAGTTTTTCTCAAATTGCTGTCATACGTCCTTCTAAGGGTACCAATCAATGTAAATGATATATAAGTTTAAAATTTAGTAATATCTCTCACAGAGGGCATGGTCTAGAGGTTTAGACTATTGCTTAGCTTTCGGGAGGACACAGGTTCGATTCCGGGATCACTTGGGCAAATGCTGGGGCAGTAATATCCTACAGATAATTTTTCATTCTCTTCTGTCTTCATTTCGTCCGTATCATCTTTCTCACCCGAACCACCACCTACCCATTCCCGATATTTCTGAAAAGAGGGACTGCCTGCCTTCCAGCAGTACTGGCTGGTGGGAATGAAACACCCAAAAGTTGTTTTAAAGATTTTTGATATCTCTAATATGAGGGTAATCCCGATCGTGTGACATTAGATGAGATGGTAAGCATTCCGTCTACACTGAATTGTAGAATATGCTTCTTCTAGGAGTATACGTATATTATAAAGTAACCTTAAATGGTTTTACGATAGAAAAATGCTTATTTTAGAAAGGATAAGTAATAAAATTAATATCCATTGGCGTTCTGAGGAAACAGCAACAGATCACGCAACGTCGTTGTCAGCTACTCGAGAATTTCTACTTTTGCATCCTGAAATTGATAAAATTATTCTAATTCAAGTAACGTCTCCATTTATTAATGAAAAATATTTACAACATGCTGTAAACGAAATGCAGCATTACGAATGCGTTTTCTCTGTAACGAGGTAAGTCATACATGGGTCAGAGGAATTGGTAATAATTCTGAACGGAAATGTATGAAATAAATAGGTCTTTCAAGTTACGATGGAACAAAACGGGAAAAGGAATACTTCCTATCAACTTTGATCCTAAACGAAGACCTCGTAGACAGGATTGGGATGGTGAACTTATAGAGAACGGAATGTTTTATGGTGCTAAAAGGGAAATGATAATGAATGGCTATTTTCAAACTGATAAGTAAGTAGTACGTATTTAACAAAATATTTGATTCGCCTTTAATTAATACAGACAGTATGATTCCAACTGAAACTTTATTATGACAATTGTTATGCATTTAAAATTTTAAAAGGATTTGTTAATGATGATGAAATTAAGGCTGAAGGTTTTAACACAATGTTGACTGGATTCTGGGTATACTAATTATCATTTTCATTCTCCTTTTGTAAGGTTATGTCGAAATTGGAATGCACTACCTACTTTGTGAAGTGAGAACGATTGAAACTATATAGACTATTTTAAAACTTGTAATGCAGTTGAATATAATGTTATCCAATTACAGTTTATTTTATTATTAAATCTATTGTTGTTTTATCTTTGTTAATCAGTTTAGATGTGCTATGTCCGCCAATTTTTATTAATATTTTATTACTGCACTCAAATTAGGATTTTTACGTGTACTAGATTTTTGAACTAATTTGTAATATTTAATTTTTGTTTGAGAAGAATTTATTCGTTTTCAATTAGAGATAGGCATAATCAAATAATCGAATGATTCTGACAATCGAATAATCGGCACACGAATGATATTAACAAGCATTCCAATAACTTAATTCCCAATGATAACGTCGCATTCGCGGTTCGAAAACTACTTGTATTTGAGTAATCGCCATTAAATTGAGATTGATGATTTGACAACGTAAGCATAACAAAAGCGAATCGACAACTAACTGAAAATTTATTTTCAGTAGAAACATTTTGTTTCAATGTTCCTTAGACATGCCCTTATTAAAACTCTATTATTATGAAACTCTGTTTTTCGGAACTACCACTTGAAGTTTGTTTCTGGTTCCATCTGGACTCTCCCATATTGTTTTCAAACCGCCGTGGTCTAAGGCAAGGGAAATCTCTGGGCCCAATAACTTATCGTTGCCTGACTTATGTGGCTCACATCTATCCACGATGGTGTTCAGTTTCCCGCTTTTTTTCCATCTTATTGTTGGTCCAATGTCTTCGTCTTTCCTCTGGTTTTCGATTAATTAGTTATTTTCCCAGGATCCTTCAGGCTGAACGATGGTTAGATTGCAACAAATCGATGCCAGCTCTTTCTTCTTCTTGGCAGATGAACAATAATTGCAGTTTTTCACGTATGATCTTCGAGATAGTGAATCTGCGTTGTCGTGTCATTTGACTGGGTGATGCTTGATGTCGAACTTGTATTCCTGAAGTCGTTGTAAGCATGGTGTAATTTGTCCTTCCGGGTTCTCGAATTGTAGTAGCCACTTCAATGAGACCTAATCCGTTCTTAAGAGGAACTTCCGTTCATACATGTAGCTACTTCTTTCGAGGGTTTTAGCCACATTCAGAAACTCTTGACAAGTAACACAATAATTTCGTTCTTGTTTCGAGAGTGCTGTACTAAAGTACCCAATGACCTTTTCCTTTCCGTCTTGTATTTGGGATAATACACCGCCAAGTTCCACATTGATAAAGGGTTCGCTGAATTTTTCTTTTCTATTTTTTGTGTCATTACCGCCATCACTGTCATTAATACCTTTATTTGATCCTTCATTTACATCTGGTTGTAACTGGCATCAAATATATTTCGATTTCTTCTAGAAAGTTCTATAAAATTCTTCGATTTTGGCAAAATCATTCTTCTTTCTTCGCAAGCTTCCCAATGATGCATGACATACTAGGGTTATTAACGATCCGTTGAAACTTCCAGATGAAATTCTCCTTAGGGTTATTTGATATTCATATGGCTTTGATTATATCGCGAACTGTGTTTATTTCGGAGAAGAGGCGAATTCGATATTGCTCTATCATAAAACTATACCAAAAAGTTTATTGCTTATTAGTATGATGGCAAAAAAGTATTTTATAACTTTTTTGTAGTTTCAAAAATGCATTACTTCAAACTATTAAGTTGCACATCGCCTGATGCGGCTTGACAGACTAAACCTTTCAATTTCAAATAAAGGGAAAAAAAGTTTCCTTACAGTTTACATAAAGTTTTCTACAGGTGTAAAATCTTTGATAAGTACGGATTTTGCGAAAACATAACTTCCCTTTAAAAGACGTATAAAGATGAAACAGAAACAAAAAATTATTATTATNCAAAGATCTATGTAAACAGAGTAATTAGAAATTAATGTATATACTTATTTTTAAGAATGATATTTTAAATGAGTGCGGACTGCATCGAAACTATAGTTGCATTGATAATTATGATAAATAAGTAATAAACAACGAAGTAGCTTTTATTTCTCGTTATTCATTCTAAATTGTTACTGAAACTATGTCTGTGTAACTCCTGAATGAGCCCTGATATTTAACGTAATTTTTGAGAAAGGTATTATGACCCCTAGAAACCCTTTTTGCTTGATACGTGGATGAAATGTTAGATTTCAATATAAAACATTCAGCATCTGATATAGACTGATATATATCCAAATAAAGGTGTTATTTTTCTCAGCATAAATGATTTTTTTAATCCTAATATTTATGTATACCTCCATTCTTCTCTAAAATATTTTTCTTAAAATTTGTCAAGAAAAGCTATATAGTAGGTTAGGTATGTTTTTGATTGAAGAAATCAGAAGCTCAGGGGGGTAAATTGGTTGTGATATTTAAAAATACTTAAACTGTACGTTTTATATAAGTAATGAACTCAACTAGCCACAATAAGAACTATTTAGTCGTGCGATATTAATCAATTGGATACAATGGAGATATACTACAATGTATGTAGTTGTAGTCTAACAAAATTTGAGTACTTACAATCGGCTGGATTACTCGGTCGTATTAATAATGAAAATTATCGTTATTGTTATTTGCTGCTTATCAGTTTCTTCATTATGCTGCAACAAATATAATCGGTAAGTAAAATTTATTCTTTTGAAGATAATATATTCTAAACCTATGTTATGTCAAACATTAATATTTTTATAATAATATAAATAAGCAACCTTGTTTGATTTTAGACTCTGTAGAAGAAAAAGATTAAGTTAATTGATTTTATAATTCAAGTTGTTTTGTTATCATTTGAATTAACTGTACATCAAGTAGCATGATACCTTTTTTAGGAAGGGGATCCATGGGTTTACAATTGAGTATTGTTGACGGGGGAGGGGAGGGTGACACTATTCGTTATTCGTCATATTGTAAACAAGAGCGTAAATAAATGTTTTTTTCAATATGAGGTTATATTCGGCTTGAGAGGTGGTATGCGAATGAAAGGGGAAGAAGAGGGTGTACAAGTTCGGCAAAAAAACTTAATTTTATTAATAAGTTTGCACACCTCGTGAAGCCGTTCGGTGAATTAAATCTTCTACCTTCCAACTTCAATTAAAATGAAGAAAAGCTTCTCCAAAGTTTACATAAAATTATCTACAGAAAATGTAAAATCATTAAATAGTAACCAATTTTATAATTTCAATTAAGTTTATATGTCATAATGTCAAAGTAATAATATAATTAACCTGCAAGTTAATACATCACAAAAATAATTCACATTGCCTGATACATCATCTTACGTTTCTGCATAATGTATACTGCATGCTACATAGTTTAAAACTAGCAATGCTCAGTGCCTTCTATAACCGCGGAAGTGGCAATCGTTTACTTTAAAAAATTAATTTTAAGCTAAAATTCTATTTATTATATACCATATAAATCAAATTGAGGTCAATGATAGTGGCTGTTGACTATTATTGCTCTTGTTTTTAAGAAGTACATAAATTGTAGTTAGCTATCGTACTTGTAATTATCGTACTTATTTGTAATGATCGAGCATTAAGCTGTATTTCATAAAGTATTCAAAAAGCGAGCGATAACAGAGATGGTTTGATTTTTAGTTATGAAACAAATTAAAGAAAGAGAAGAGTGGCTGAGCGAAATGGAAAAGTTAGGAGAAGGTTATAAATATAGAACACTAATCAAGCAGCAGATTGAAGAAAAATTAAGAGAAATGGAGAAATTAAAAGTTGTAGATACGCCAGTTATTTCCACCCAAAATTCGGCACGTCTTAATGAAAATCAGAAAAAATGAAGGATCATTTATTTTATTTACATTTACAATATTTCTACCGATTTTTACATGCACTTTTTGTGGTCTTTGTTTTGTTTAATAAAAGAATATTTATTTGTAATTTATTCTGTAGTTTTAAATTTTATTACTGACGGTTATTGATACTAACAAAGGTCTCAACGGCTTTTGAACACAGCCCGTTTATTTCATATGATTCACTTGCTTCAAAGGTTGGTAAATAAACTAGACAAAGACTGTATATCGAACCGAAATTAATTATTATGTGCCCTAATATACAAGCAGCCAACTGGTAATGTAAGAGTGTAATATTTTATAATAAAAAAAAACAGTCAACAATGTTTCTCTAATTAGGATTAATGTGGGGTTTGATAAGTAATAATAATAAATATTCCAGGAAATTCAAAATATTTCAAAAATTACCAATGACGAAAAAAATAATTTTATTAAAATTGAATAATGTTTTGATTCAAATGTACAAACCATTTTATTTAAAAGAATTAAGTTGTCTAAGCACTCGTATA
>NW_020439260.1:158666-177924 GCF_000699045.2 Agrilus planipennis
ATGAAATTCTCCTTAGGGTTATTTGATATTCATATGGCTTTGATTATATCGCGAACTGTGTTTATTTCGGAGAAGAGGCGAATTCGATATTGCTCTATCATAAAACTATACCAAAAAGTTTATTGCTTATTAGTATGATGGCAAAAAAGTATTTTATAACTTTTTTGTAGTTTCAAAAATGCATTACTTCAAACTATTAAGTTGCACATCGCCTGATGCGGCTTGACAGACTAAACCTTTCAATTTCAAATAAAGGGAAAAAAAGTTTCCTTACAGTTTACATAAAGTTTTCTACAGGTGTAAAATCTTTGATAAGTACGGATTTTGCGAAAACATAACTTCCCTTTAAAAGACGTATAAAGATGAAACAGAAACAAAAAATTATTATTATTAAAAAAGAAATAAATAATGTGTTAAGGTAAATTTTAAAATTTAATCTTAAAATGTACTTTACATAAATAGATCAAACCTAGGATTGACCAGTCAATTTCCAAAATGCTTAGGTTTTGTCGTTTACTATACGAAATATAGTTTTCGTATCATATTAATAGCTGTGTTAAAGTGAAATAAAATAAATAATAAAAATCGACATGGAATGGGCGAAAGGCTTTGTCAAAATTTTATTTTTTATACAAGGATTTCTAACACAATAATAATTTGGATTATTCATTAATTTATAATACAATTTATAAATTGCAAAATTCAGCTGGTTTGCTTTTTTAAGTTTCTTGATTCTCCACAAAAAATGGCTAAACCGATTTTGCTGAAAACCTAATCAGCTTTAAGTTGCGTGATTATGAGTCGAATGGAATTGGTTCAATGTCAATATCATTTTTAGTTCTCCAGATAATCGAGACTTAAAATAATAAGGTACATACGCGCATACCTACAAGCACACACACAGAGACATCCACTTAAAAAATGCAGCATCCGACTAAACGGACCTTGAAACCCGGAGACATGTCAAAATTTGGAATTCACATAATTAGACCCATTACTATAACTTCCTCCTGGAAAATTAAAGATATTGCTGTGTTTTTTATTATAAAGATAGGTCAACAATATGTAATCTTCAGTTATCTGTTTTTTAATACCTAACCATTGTAACTAAAATAATTAATAATAGCTACTTATTAGGTATACATATAGTAAACGGAGACTGTTTTTATTGGCTTTTATTTAGTTTCACGATCAGTACAGTATAATCAATAGCTGGTGCTATTTCACCTCATATTTGCAGTGGAACTAATCGCAACGTATGTAAGGTCATTTTTATACATAATAAGGCAGTTGTAACAACACGTTAGCTTCACAATCATAAACTAAGGAATAACCGTCTGATTGGCTAAATAAAACTAATTGTATAAAAACCGCTACATAACCATCTCTGCAGTGAGTCGGATTGCTATAATAAAAACACAGAGTTGCAATAAGACAGTTTTTTAATTTTCTCCTATTATAATAATAATACAATAGCCTTGATTTATCAAAATATGTAATTTCTATCCAAGCAAGTATATAATAAATGTATTTTTAGCTGCTTATGTAATATATGTGTACATTTATGCGGCGAAGATATTGGCTTGAACAGTTTTTGTTTAAATGCCATTGCCTAAATTTAAATTAATATTCACTGAAAATATTGACTCGTTTTCGTTTTGTTTTACATGTAGGTGTAGGAAGAAACTTCAAATTACAAAAAATGCATGAAAAATTACCTATAACAAATTGGAAAAAATGATACCTACTAGTCTGAACCTCTCTATTAAGATAAAACATATTATATTAATTAATTATAGTGAAACGGCATCAGCTATCTCCAAAGGTATTTTTATATTGGAAATATTTTTAAACAATAACCTTTAAAAATAATTTATGCGGGAGAGCAAAACATTGCTCATGAACGTACTACTGATGATCTTGATATCAAATTTCAAGATCATTTCCTGCTCAAAATTAATTATTATCGAAGAAATTGTTCTATTAGATGTGGAAGGTATAGGAAAATTGAAAATAAGAAAACGTTAAAATTCAAAAGTGCTTTTAAGAGTAAAAATTTACTATTGAGAGTCATACCAAATCTGCAAACTCCAAATTAATAAGCCCAAAATTTAAAATCATAGAATACAAGTTTCCAGTTAGTTCAGGGAAAGGGGATTTAGCGATTGGGTGTAAGTATCTAGAAAGTCCAAAATATTGGTGTAGGGCCTTGAAAGGTATTTGATTTGAGGTTTTAGGTTTGCAATGTTTAAGAACGATTTAGAATTTTAGATTTATTTCAGGATTCTTCTTTAACGGGCTGAAGTATGTGACTTCATTTTAAAATGTATCAAATTTGTCAAAAAGGTGTAGTAACATCCCACTGAACTATTAATCTAAGGGACGTGAGTTTTAATTATGGACCAAAAAAGTCCATTTTAAATAATAAAAAAGTAAAGTAATTAATTCGAAAAATTATTAATAGAATACCATCAATCCAACGAAACCAAACTCGAACATGCCTTTAGTTATCACCCATCCATTTTCGCAACCAACTAAAGCAGAACGTCACATCCGAGTGATAACTTAATTAACTGTATAAACCTCGTAGTATTAGTTACTTGATGAAAACCGAATATATAACACGGTTGAAACGTTGTAACTCTAGTATAAATAAAGACATGGAAGTTCGAAATGCGAAACGCATTATGGTGTAGAAATGGAAAATTCTGACACCCTAACTATTTGATTTTAGAAATACTAATTAAACAATAGTCGAAGAATCAGCTCGTTAGTAAATAAATTCTAGTTTTAAATTCTCACATGTGTACAATCACTAAATTATATTGTAATGTTCGAGGGTTTAACAAAATTAACTTCTAAGACTGATAACGACAAAAACTATTTATTTCCACTAATTACTAAAGAAATTAAAAACACTATTAAATTATTACTAAACTTAGGTTATGAATTATCCTATTTATTTACACTACTGTTGATATATCACTATTCCCTGCGCTATTTATTTCACTATCACTATCAATTTACTTCCGAATTCACTTCTGCAACGGTCAATTTATTTTTTCNTCTATTTATTATATACCATATAAATCAAATTGAGGTCAATGATAGTGGCTGTTATACTTATTTCAAAAATTTCGATAAAAACGTATGTTAAAACACTGAATAATTGATATGTAATGTATTTATTTATTGTAGAATATTTTTTGAACAAAACCATTTGGCTGCATTAATATTAGCAAGAGGTGGCTCTAAAGGAATTCCGCTTAAAAACTTATCTCACATTAACGGACAAAGTTTACTAAATATATCTCTTCAAGTTATTTTTGGAACTTCCGGATTTACTTCCGTTTGGGTTTCAACAGATAATGAGTTAATTTTTAATGAAACTGGTAAGACATTGATAAGTGCCTTTTCTTAATAAATAGTATTCGGTACATTAAAAAATTCCATTTATTAAATATATGAAATGTCAAAAACATATACCTTACCTAATAATCTAATTTAGAGTTAATTGGGTAAATCCTATCCTATGGCAAGGGAAAACTCGATTGCATGGTGGCACTTTACTGGTTAAGGATTCATTGGATATTCAATAAATTACAGATATCATAATAAAATCTTCATAACTATATTTTTTGGCAATTTTGTTTTAATTTTATTTAACTAAGAAATAAAAATAAATTAAAATAAAGCGCATACGTATAATTAAATGTTATTAAATGTTTCAATATTAACAGGGCATGTTTTGACCTGCTTGTTTTAAACTTTACAAAAAGTTAGATTAGCCTTTTTAAGAATTATATCACACTTGAATACAAGGCTCAGTTTGGTCGTTCCACTTGTCTTTGCTCTAGCGTATGATTGTTGTTAGGAATGCAGGTCAATTAAAAAGAAAATTAATGGCTTCTAGTTAGGCAGGGTTGCTAAACGAAAATTAAACCCTGAAGTTTAGGTCGTCGTTATCATCATCATAAAGTCGTCAGTTCTAAGACTGGTTGGACACGAACCTCCACTCTTTCCTATCCTGAGCTGACCTTCGCATTTCCCTAAAACTAAAACAACCCATATCCTTAATTATTTCCGAACAGTAATCTAATCTAGGTCTACCTCAACCCCTCCTAACTTCCGCTTCTGCCTCTAATATGTCCCTGACTAGACCTTCATGCCTGAGAAGGTGCCCTACTAACCTATCTCGCCTATTTCTTATTGACTTCCATAGAATCCCCTGCTCTCCTATTCTTTCTAATACCTCTTCATTTCTAACCTTCTCTATCCACGGTATCCTCATCATTCGCCTTTAACACCACATTTCGCACGTTTCTAACCTTTTCTTTCTTGCCGCGCCTACCGTCCTTGTTTCGCACCCGTACAGCGCCTTGCCGAAACATACACCTTTAACAACCTTTTTCGAATTTCTAAATTAACCGTTCGCGAGCATAGAAGTGACTTCTTTTTATTGAAGGCGAGTGCATTATATCCCTACTACTCCTTCCGTCCTAACTTATCTGACTGCCTAGATACCTAAAATCGGTAACTTCTTCTAATTTTTCGTCTCCTATCTTTATATTTGCTCTTTCTCTACTTTTCCTTCCCTTGCATACCAGTATTTTTGTTTTACTTTTATTTATTTTCATACAGTACTGTTTTGTTAGTACCGCTTCCATTTTATATAAAGCTATCTCTAAGTCTAGTAATAATGGCGAGAAAATTAACGGATTTGAAAATTCAATTGGAACAAAAATTGAAACAAAAATTCGAAGCATTCGATGAAATGTTGGCTGAAACTAGATTCAAGGTCAATTAAGGAAATAAATATAAAAGTGAAAGAGCTGTTTTGTCAGAACCACTTCCATTTTATTTAAAGCTATCTCCAACTCCTCCTTGCTAGATGCTAATACTGCTATATCATCTGCAAATCTACGCATACTAATCTTTTGCCCCTGTATATCTATCCCTACAATTGTACTGTCTTTAATGATGTTGATCGCGTCTTCGATGTATAGATCAAAAAGTAGCGGTGACAGTGTGCATCCCTGTCTGACTCCCTTCCTAATATTTATTTCTCCACGTTGCAGCCCCATCTCTATAACTGCCTGTTGTTCTTTATACAAAGTAAGTATTACTCTTCTATCTTTGTAACTCATCCCTACATTTTTAAGTATATTTAACATCTTGTCCCATTTAACATTATTTTCTAAATCTACAAATCCTTCTTATTTACGCCCTCCTTCTTTTTTCTATCGTTTTCTGTATTGTTACCCGTAAAGCTAGAATGGCCTCCCGCGTTCCTCTATATCTTTTAAACCCAAATTGATCTTCCCCTAATAGTTCTTCCGTCCTTTTTTTCATCCTCCTCTGTACAATTCTAGTTCAGATTTTTGACGCATGGGAAGTTAAGCTAATTGTTCTAAATGTCTCGCACCTATCTGCGCCTCTCTTTTTAGGTATGGTTACTACCACGTTCTGTTTATAATCCTCTGAAACTTTCCCCGTATCGTAAATGTGACTAGCTAGCGTAAACATACGATCTTTAACCACTAGTCCTGCATGTTTTAGAATTTCCCAAGTTTTTCTCAAATTGCTGTCATACGTCCTTCTAAGGGTACCAATCAATGTAAATGATATATAAGTTTAAAATTTAGTAATATCTCTCACAGAGGGCATGGTCTAGAGGTTTAGACTATTGCTTAGCTTTCGGGAGGACACAGGTTCGATTCCGGGATCACTTGGGCAAATGCTGGGGCAGTAATATCCTACAGATAATTTTTCATTCTCTTCTGTCTTCATTTCGTCCGTATCATCTTTCTCACCCGAACCACCACCTACCCATTCCCGATATTTCTGAAAAGAGGGACTGCCTGCCTTCCAGCAGTACTGGCTGGTGGGAATGAAACACCCAAAAGTTGTTTTAAAGATTTTTGATATCTCTAATATGAGGGTAATCCCGATCGTGTGACATTAGATGAGATGGTAAGCATTCCGTCTACACTGAATTGTAGAATATGCTTCTTCTAGGAGTATACGTATATTATAAAGTAACCTTAAATGGTTTTACGATAGAAAAATGCTTATTTTAGAAAGGATAAGTAATAAAATTAATATCCATTGGCGTTCTGAGGAAACAGCAACAGATCACGCAACGTCGTTGTCAGCTACTCGAGAATTTCTACTTTTGCATCCTGAAATTGATAAAATTATTCTAATTCAAGTAACGTCTCCATTTATTAATGAAAAATATTTACAACATGCTGTAAACGAAATGCAGCATTACGAATGCGTTTTCTCTGTAACGAGGTAAGTCATACATGGGTCAGAGGAATTGGTAATAATTCTGAACGGAAATGTATGAAATAAATAGGTCTTTCAAGTTACGATGGAACAAAACGGGAAAAGGAATACTTCCTATCAACTTTGATCCTAAACGAAGACCTCGTAGACAGGATTGGGATGGTGAACTTATAGAGAACGGAATGTTTTATGGTGCTAAAAGGGAAATGATAATGAATGGCTATTTTCAAACTGATAAGTAAGTAGTACGTATTTAACAAAATATTTGATTCGCCTTTAATTAATACAGACAGTATGATTCCAACTGAAACTTTATTATGACAATTGTTATGCATTTAAAATTTTAAAAGGATTTGTTAATGATGATGAAATTAAGGCTGAAGGTTTTAACACAATGTTGACTGGATTCTGGGTATACTAATTATCATTTTCATTCTCCTTTTGTAAGGTTATGTCGAAATTGGAATGCACTACCTACTTTGTGAAGTGAGAACGATTGAAACTATATAGACTATTTTAAAACTTGTAATGCAGTTGAATATAATGTTATCCAATTACAGTTTATTTTATTATTAATTCTATTTTTTTTTTATCTTTGTAATCTATTTATTATATACCATATAAATCAAATTGAGGTCAATGATAGTGGCTGTTATACTTATTTCAAAAATTTCGATAAAAACGTATGTTAAAACACTGAATAATTGATATGTAATGTATTTATTTATTGTAGAATATTTTTTGAACAAAACCATTTGGCTGCATTAATATTAGCAAGAGGTGGCTCTAAAGGAATTCCGCTTAAAAACTTATCTCACATTAACGGACAAAGTTTACTAAATATATCTCTTCAAGTTATTTTTGGAACTTCCGGATTTACTTCCGTTTGGGTTTCAACAGATAATGAGTTAATTTTTAATGAAACTGGTAAGACATTGATAAGTGCCTTTTCTTAATAAATAGTATTCGGTACATTAAAAAATTCCATTTATTAAATATATGAAATGTCAAAAACATATACCTTACCTAATAATCTAATTTAGAGTTAATTGGGTAAATCCTATCCTATGGCAAGGGAAAACTCGATTGCATGGTGGCACTTTACTGGTTAAGGATTCATTGGATATTCAATAAATTACAGATATCATAATAAAATCTTCATAACTATATTTTTTGGCAATTTTGTTTTAATTTTATTTAACTAAGAAATAAAAATAAATTAAAATAAAGCGCATACGTATAATTAAATGTTATTAAATGTTTCAATATTAACAGGGCATGTTTTGACCTGCTTGTTTTAAACTTTACAAAAAGTTAGATTAGCCTTTTTAAGAATTATATCACACTTGAATACAAGGCTCAGTTTGGTCGTTCCACTTGTCTTTGCTCTAGCGTATGATTGTTGTTAGGAATGCAGGTCAATTAAAAAGAAAATTAATGGCTTCTAGTTAGGCAGGGTTGCTAAACGAAAATTAAACCCTGAAGTTTAGGTCGTCGTTATCATCATCATAAAGTCGTCAGTTCTAAGACTGGTTGGACACGAACCTCCACTCTTTCCTATCCTGAGCTGACCTTCGCATTTCCCTAAAACTAAAACAACCCATATCCTTAATTATTTCCGAACAGTAATCTAATCTAGGTCTACCTCAACCCCTCCTAACTTCCGCTTCTGCCTCTAATATGTCCCTGACTAGACCTTCATGCCTGAGAAGGTGCCCTACTAACCTATCTCGCCTATTTCTTATTGACTTCCATAGAATCCCCTGCTCTCCTATTCTTTCTAATACCTCTTCATTTCTAACCTTCTCTATCCACGGTATCCTCATCATTCGCCTTTAACACCACATTTCGCACGTTTCTAACCTTTTCTTTCTTGCCGCGCCTACCGTCCTTGTTTCGCACCCGTACAGCGCCTTGCCGAAACATACACCTTTAACAACCTTTTTCGAATTTCTAAATTAACCGTTCGCGAGCATAGAAGTGACTTCTTTTTATTGAAGGCGAGTGCATTATATCCCTACTACTCCTTCCGTCCTAACTTATCTGACTGCCTAGATACCTAAAATCGGTAACTTCTTCTAATTTTTCGTCTCCTATCTTTATATTTGCTCTTTCTCTACTTTTCCTTCCCTTGCATACCAGTATTTTTGTTTTACTTTTATTTATTTTCATACAGTACTGTTTTGTCAATACCGCTTCCATTTTATATAAANTCTATCGTATCTCTCCACTGCATCAAGTGAGTGTGTGGTCCAAGGTTTCGTGATTTGGTATTGGAATTTATCGATTTACCACTAGTACTGAGTCGTAAGTTACGCGGGTGTGATGAGCGAAACTCTCGACGAACTATACACGTGTTATGTACTATATTTACAAACTGTTATTACTGCTATTCTGTATTTGAATAATGACGCCAAAGCATGTGCGGACATTATGCAAGCAACGAGTCCTTCGGAACTTCGATTAATCGATGATGAAGACACGTCGAGAATTTTTCCTCATTAATTTGAGGTTACCTGTAGTGGGTAAAGTTAAGTAAATTAATAAAAATGAATTCACTAAGACACATCGAAGTATGATTAAAATCACAGTCACTATTTTAACCACGAGGATCTGCGCGAAAAACAGCACTTCTAAAGAAGATAACATTGTTGCATATGAACGAAGGTAATAAAGTTCGAAAACATCTAAACGAATTTTCGACGCAGTAGACAGTCTGAAAGAAGTGAGTATAAGCATTGAAGATGATTTAAAGGCAACATCGTTACTGTACAGCTTGCTAGACTTATTTGGAACATTCGAAAACGAGAGAGATAAACAAACCACTAAATTTTCTTACAAATAAATTAAAAAAAATAACTGGTAACTGGAAATGTAGTGCTAAATATTAATATAAAAGGAGATAAAATAATAACATTAAACAAAGTATTATGTGTGCCCGAACTAAGAACAAACTTACTGTTAGTCTCGTAAATAACTGACAAAGGCTTTAAGGTGGCACTCCGCGAAAAAGATGTATTAGTGTTAGATAAAGATGATAATGTAATATTGCATACACGCAGAGTAGGGAAGCTGTACGACGTAAAAGCTACTCAAGATGGTGCAAACACCACCAAACCGAATTATATATGTGACAAAGAAGAAGACAAAAAAATGTGCATTCACGAACAAACATGCAGGAAAATAAAAACGCATTATATTGAGGACTGGCACATAGTTTTCATCATTTCCAAAATTATATTTTTCATTTACCCACAATTAGGCCTGTGTAACTGTCAAAACGTAGAAAAAACGTATTCAGTTGCATCTGTTACGGTACGCCGAGATAAAATTTCAAAAGTTCCACGTGACAACGACGAAAGCAAACACTATGTGGTGTCCTACAACGAGCAAAAGTAAACAAGGAATAAAGAGAGGAAGTGAAGTCAGCGACGGAAATCAAGTGAAGTCATGAAAGCTGGCGTGAAGCCTGGGGAAGAGGTGATCCGATTGTCCATATGGTTTGGAAATCGTTAGGTACATCATGATCGGGCGTTTGGTTGACGATTGCAACCTTGTATCGAAATCTTCCCTTAGAGAGCAAACCACCGTATCCCTGTACAGCAGATAGTTTCCTCCAGGAAGTCAAGGAAGAGTTTAACTTAATCTTAATTTCGGTATAAATTAATTTATGGGTAGTTGTGCTGAATGTATAGTACATTGTGTTGAATATTATATAATGTAATAAGGAAAACAGTAGGTAAACCCCTCTTACGTCAAGCGACCTCCTGGCAACTGCGATACAGTGCATAAGGGGGCTGCAAATCCAATTGGACTAAAAAATGTGATAATATTATAAGTACACACTGAAAAATTCAATAAAACCTACAAAGTTTATTGAAATATTTAATTCTTTTCAATAATGAAGAATTTGCGAACCCATGTTTATCTTAGAATCATTCAAAAAATCATCACTTAAAACTTGTGTACATAGTTAATTTTTGACTCCCATAAAGTATAGATTGTGTTATGTTAACCTAACAAATACACGTATATAGTTTAATGAGGATTTCTTCGATAAGTTGTACAAGACAAAATAAAAGAATAATTACAAAAGATTTTTAGTTTAATTTTTATATGACAACATTGCCACTTCCTGGCTAAAGTTGACAATAATTTCTTATTTTAAATAGAACACCTGACATTACTGCAGTTTTAGATTGTACTAAAAAATATACTTGCATTCTTGTATATAATATGCAGGACGTTCTATTTAAAATAGCAATATTACAACTTTTATCCCAAATGAGACAACTACAACAAAAATATTAAGAGATGCGCACTTTTAAATTAAAAATCTTTTGTGTTAATTTTTTCTATCTGTCTTCGTTTATTGTCTAAAGACAAATCCGTTATGACCACGACTGAAACCATCTTTATACTAGCAAGACTAAGACAAGACCAAGACTATAACCAAGACCGAATATGCAAGACCAAGACCAAATACCCAAGATTAAACGAAAAATTTTTACTTTAGGTGGATTTATGCGTTAAATTATTTGATGCAACTTTAATATACTGTAATGTTCGTGGGTTTAACAAAATTACTTTTCAGACTGATAACGACAAAAACTATTTATTTACACTAATTATTAAAGAACTTAAAAACACTATTAAATTATTACTAAACTTAGGTTATGAATTATCCTATTTATTTACACTACTGTTGATATATCACTATTCCCTGCGCTATTTATTTCACTGCTATCACTGTTAATTTATTTCTGGATTCACTTCTGCAACGGTCAATTTATTTCTACTTTTTTCACGGCGATCGTCCCTTCTTTTAAATACTCTTTTGTTTACCTCCGGGAGCCTTCTCGAAACATCCGGATTAGTTTATTTTTTCCTTGAACTGTTTAACTGCTTTCCCGGAACGCAGGCACCACACACACATTTACAAATACGGCGCACATAAGGAAAGGCGCCCGCGGCTAATCGGTGAATCGATAAGCCGTTCACGCACACGTCTGCCCGATCGCACACAAACACACTCGTGCTCGCTAGAATATCTTAGCTACAAGGAGAATACAACAATTCTTCAACATGTTCTCTTTTATTATAGATTAGTTTTTTTATTTGGCATAATTGGTATTACATTAAAATGTATACATGTATGTTACTACAACGAAGAAATTTATTCTTTTGTCGATATCATTTTCCTGTTATCTCCCATGTTCTTCTAATTGATTTTAATATACCTATGTTATTGAGATTATAGTCCAAAAGAAGGGATAACGTAACACATGAAAATACAAACAATCCAATCATTGTTAATTTAGGAATTAATGGTCCAAATATTACACGTCGCACATAGTCAATAGCAATGGCTTCCATACCCCAGTGAAGGTGAACGGTTGTTAACACAGCTATTAAATTATCCATCTCTTCAGAAGGAAATGCAATTCCGAACGGTATTGATCCTGCCATGCAAAGATAGACCAGTCTTTCTATATTCCACAATAGGCCATGGTTCCCAAATTGTCGTTTTTGAGAATTTAAGTAATTAAGCGACGGTTTTAATAAAGGTGAAGATTTATTGATCGTTTGCATGGTCAAAGTGCTGAAATTTTTCCTTACAATAATATTCAATTTTTCATTATTTAGCGAATATTTTGCTACTTTCGAAAAACTTTTATTAAACACCAATCTGGAAAATGACATTTGATTTTATTGCACTTATTTAAAATATAGTATATAAATATTTCTTTCTTTAATCAAAAATGTTTGACTTTTACGAGATACAAAATTGTAATGCTTTGTCATTTCAAAGCCGCCCCACTTATATGGAATTTTTTAAAACATTACATAATGTGGTACCTACTTGCAAATCTAAGCATACTAATCTTTTGCCCCTGCATATCTGTCTAAAATTATCCTGCTATTAATGATGTTGATCGCGTCTTCGATATATAGATTAAAAAGTAGAGATGACAGTTGGCATCCTTGTCTGACTCGCTACCTGATATTGCTGCCCTAGTTCTTTAACTGCCTGTAGCTCTTTATACAAATTAAGTATCACTTTTCTATCTCTGTATCTTATCTCTATATTTTATGTATATTTAACATTGTTTTTGAAATCTACGAATTCTGTGTACGCACTCTTTCCTTTTTCTACCGTTATCCGTAAAGCTACAATGGACTCCTGCGTTCCTATTTCTTCTAAACCCAAATTGATCTTCTCCTAATACTTTCTCCGCTCTTTTTTCCATCCCTCTTTGTATATAATTCTACTTAAGATTTTTGACTTATGGGAATTCAAGCTAATTGTTCTAAATGTCTTGCACTTATCCATGCCTCTCTTTTTGGGTATGGTTACTACCACGTTCCGTTTATTATCTTTCGGGACTTTCCCCGTCTCGTAAATGTGACTAACTAGCTTAAACAAGCAAGACAAGAGGTTAAAGATCGTATTTAACCTCTTGTCTTGCTTGTTTTAGAATTTCCGCCTGTATCCCATCTATACCTGGCGACTTATTATTCTTTAAGTTTTTTTTATGCTATATCAATCTCTTCTCTCAGTATGGGATAACCTAGCTTCTAACTCATGACCTGCGTATAGGTTCTCTAAGTATTCTTTCCACCTATCTGCCGTTTCGTCAATTTCCATCAAAATGACCCCTGCCTCGTTTCTTATATTATTTTTTTTTTCTACTTCACCTTAGCTTAATCATTCGTTTTTCCCGCCTCTTTTAGTATTCTCTGTATTTGTATCTAGCTTATCAGGCGTTTCGTTACATTTTAGCTTTTCTATGTCAAGGCGGCTCCTACCTTTCCTCTTTTTCGGAATATTCAATTTAAGATTGGTTTTCAATATTACGTTATAATCGCTATATCTGCTCCTGGATTTTTAATTTAACTATAACTATCTTATCGTTTTTTGAAAATAACTTTCTACACTCTGTCCTGCTTTCTTATGCATTACAATTCCTACCCCCGAAGTTCCTGCTACTGATTATGTAGGTATGTATTATTCTAGTCTTCACTCCAGAACTCTCTCCAGCTTCTGGCCAACCGACTTCACTATATCGTAATTCTAATATATTCATCCCGACTTTCAAATTTTCTAAATTACCAGCTTGTCTCATTGTCCTATCATTTCACGCTTTGAATCGTAAAGTATTGCACCTTCTCCTACTGCACTTGATGACATCCCCTAGGTAGTCCTTGCCCGGACATCCGAATGGCGGACTAATTTGCCCGGAGTGCTTTACCCCCCCAGGACCCATCATTCTAGTTTCAGTGTAATTTACTTTGGATATAAACTAGCGTAATTGAATTTTTTTTTAATGAATTTTTGTTTTTTTTATATATGTGTATTATCTGGCAATTAGGTGTTGCTTATCCACTAAACAAAAACATTTTTAACTTGCTATTAGAATCGTATTAGGTGGGTAACGTAATTTAAAAAATTGGGTCACAAACTTTTTGTATTCTAACACAGTAAATAAAGCAAATACATAACTAATGAGTCTAAACCATTTGAATGCAAGGAATGTCAAAGAAAGAAACGGTTAACAAATGGTCTAAAAGGTTAATAAAACATAAATTTAGGTTATAGACACCTGTTTAGCTGATTAACGTAGTAGTGCATAAATAAAAAAATAGTATTTGTTTTCAAAAAAGTACGAGACACGCTGGTGAATATATCTACGTGTATTATGAAATATAGCCTGTGGTATTAGGTATATTAGTAAATTATTTTTATCCGGTAATGTAATCATAATCAAAGTTAAATCCTCCCACCAGTTGACGTTTTGTCGTTTTGTGTAGAAACAAGAAACAAGTTTGATGATTTCAGATGTAACGTTATTGAAATTCCACCAGAAGATAGTTTAGAAATTGACACATATCTTGATTTGTTTATGGCAAATAGAATTTATGATTTTAAATTAGAATCAAAAAATGACAACAGAACTTAGTGCTGGTAAGTGCACGTAAACAATCGCTGATAGTGTTTGTATAACATATTTTGTTATCTGTATTTGTAGGTGCGATACCTCCCATTTACCGCGAAATTTATGATATTTCCTCAATAAACGGCGAATTAATCCACAAAGATGTATATAAATGTTTGTTATCAACTTTTAATTTAAATACTGCAACTTTAAATGTAATTTGGGATTTAACAACAAACTGCGACAGCTGTGTAACTAGAACTAATTTGTATAAAGGGTTAGCATTAGTTGCTTGGGCACAGCAAGGAAAGAGCCCTTCAGAAAAACTATTTGATAATTTTACCAGTGCAGGTAAGTCCACAACACTAGGTTTGTATTTGTAAATGTGGTATAAGATTATTACTATAAGTTTCTTACATCTACAAATTGTACAATTGTAGTGAAACTATTTTTGCTGCTATTTTTTTTTGCACATTATATAAATAGTGGAAATATACTTAATAAGTATGCCTGCAATATTATATAAACAAATATTGACATTTCAGAATATCCGACTCCTCTTCTGAGTGATTTAACTTCAGTAAAAGAACTAAAAACACAATTATCATTAAGGTTAAATCCAGCAACATTTGGCCTTACTTACTCTGAAATAAAACAATTAGATAGTGTAAGTGTGGAACTGCTGCCCGAGAAAAAGGGAATTTTTATTAAGTATTATGAGTATGTTGTTTCTTCAAAAAGATTTAATAGTAGAGTCACTAGACGTTACACAGATTTTGTTGCTCTGTATGATTCTCTACTAGGATGCTTCCCATACAGGTACAAAAAAAGGGTTAGGGCATGTAGTTAAGGTATTTTTAATTTTAAATTGTTATTTTAGAATGATTCCACGTTTACCACCAAAAAGAATTGTGTCTGATGCAACATTTTTGGAATTAAGAAGACGTGGTTTACAGAGGTGGCTGACTTTAATTTGTAGGCATCCTGTAATTTGTTATGATGGAATTATTTCCTTTTTTCTAACAGATAAAGGTACAGATGTCGCACAGCGAATGAGAGAAATTTATAGGAGGGCCCCAGATGAGTTTATGACTTCTGAAATTTCTGCTTATGCTAAGGTACTATTATAACAACATAAGTAAAATTAAATAGTCTCAACTTATACATGAGAGATTATTAACAGTTTTATACTTTTGTGCAACTTAAATTTATTGGAATTGATTTATCCTCAATTTAAAATATATTTTTTTATTCTAAACAATTTAATTAATTTAAATAAAACAAATTATCTGTTGTAGATATAACGAAATTGCTTAACAATAATAAAACAATGGAAGAAAATAATTTTGAAAAGTTGTTTGTAATGGGATGGACACTTGGTAAAACTACCAAATGTTTTAGTTTCCGTCAGTCCATGAGCATAAATAGAGGAATTGTTTACATAATATTTTTTAGTACCTAGTTGTGTTAATTATAATTTTAGCACAACGATAACATAATATATTATGTAAGAGGAATTTAAAAAATTCTTAATTTCTGGTGCTCAAGAGATTAACTTAAGAGTTAAAAAGACCAAAAAGTTTAAATTTCTTGAAATCTCTGGGACTTATTAACATAAAATTCAGTTTTCTAAATGGTCTTGTAATCTTTCACATAGTTGATAGGTTATTCAGTGTTTACTAGATGCCCTATATATGTAGAAGTTTATGCACCAGCTTAACAGTCGAAAAATGCTTATTTCTAATTTATAGCAAGTACACCTTTCGATCTAATATTTTGCATATAGAGAACTGCTAGTTAAAGTCTTGTATAAAGAAATTGAGATCTATAGTTGCAGGGGAAAATTATCCGTGATTACTCGGTTATGTTCTTTCATTGTTATTAGTAATTTTTTATGAGAATAATACTTCTTAGAATAACTGGCATGACAAATATAGTGGATTGTTTATTTATTTTTAATGTTTAGTGGTAGGCAATTTTCTGTTTCACACTTCTCTTTTCTTTATACATGTATACATATACTGACTGATAATAATGTTCCTATTGGTTTTGAATACTTTATCTTTAGTATATACATTTTAAACCAGCTCGTTCTAAATGTATTAAACTAATGTAGAAAAACTTCAAGGCAAATAAAGTACTAATCACTACTATAAAGCTGCATGCATGCATGTATAATGTACTTTTTCTATTGTGTTTTTGTAGAAACTACTTCCAAAGAATTGTACTGAGTTTGCATCCAGTCGTGAGCAAGTTCGTAATTTGGTCCATGTAGTTAGTAGACTTAAACAAATTACAGATAATGAGGTTGAGAGAAGAAATTCAGATGCCAGGGATTCGGAAGAGATGGCTAATCAGCTAAAGAACCTTTCAACAATGAAAGGAGGACATATCAACTCAGGAAATTGGAACCAAATGCAAAAAGGCTTTACTTACATTGCTAAGTATGTATTATATGAATTTTTTTTGATAGTCAAACTGCATGCAGGATGTCGAAACCTTTTGCTGAATTTTAGAATGAGTTTTAATTTGGCATTAAAAAATATTTGGTACTATCTTTATTAACATTTTTTAAAATGGTATTAAGGTCATAAAAATATTTCCATTACATAGCTTTTACATTTTTTTACTCAACACTAAGTTGGTTTACACTTCATAATTGATAATTTTTGATGTAACAGCGCTTTAACTGAAAACGACTTAATATTTTCCTTTTATTAGCAATGCAGGAACAGATAATGGAGTAAGTGAATGAAAATTTATGTATACATACATTTTAGAAATTTAGCATTGACTGTTTTATATTTAATATGGAATTTTTAGGGAGTTGACAACAACTTCTATAAAAATTCACCAACATTCTGCGATGGAGCAAATAACTATATGTGAAAGGTTAGCACTCTTGCTCGACATTCTTTTGGCTCATCGAGATTTATGCGATCGTTTGGAAAAAGGTTTGGCTCATGATCATCAATTAGCTTTATCAAAAATGCTAACGCTTAAAAAAAGAAAGATTCAAGGCGTCATTAGGGGTACAGATGTAAGTATATGACAGAAATTTTTACAGAATTTACTTATTTAGTTCTTGATTTGCTTTCTTTTAGTCTGAAAGTGTTGAACAATTAGAGGCGAGAATGCTTACTCAGGAAAATATAATCACCAACATTGAATTGAGATCTGATTTTAGTCTTTACTGTGTACATATGGAAACACAATTAGTACATGCATATCTTGACACGCTATCTCCTATCATTGGCAGTTTGATAACTTTAAGGGTTCGGTCAAATTCAGAGGTATTTCTACAACTATATCTGTTTTGTTAGTTTGTAAATAAATTGATTGTAAATAAGCACGTTTTACAATTGATTCCGTATTGAATTTAATTACTAGAAACACAGTGGAATAATACTTTTACACATTTATTTGAATAATTTAAAGTAGACTTAATATGGAATGAGCTACATTTTTATTATTAACTGAATTACAAGAAAAAATTAATTTTCTACTGAAGGTTACTTTTTACGTTCATACCTTTGTATTTTGTTTTTTCTTGGTTTTATTTTAAATACAAACTGTATGTTTACAATACCGTTTTTTAATTTTAAAAATGAAATAGTGCATTTGTTTATTAACATACAGAGTATATCAGTTTTTGATCTAGAATACATAAAGGAAATTATTCGTATATGAATGTATTTGTGAATAGCGTAAGACATAAAATTTTGTATTATTATATATTCTAAATAGGTAGTGTAAGTTTTTTAAGAGATTAACTCATGCTATATCTGAAATATTCTTTGAAGGAAAGTTATGAAAACTTGTCGGTAAACCACGTGATTAACTAATATTTGCTTTTGATTTTATTATTTATTATTACAATTTCCGCTTGCAGTTGGCTGATATTTGGAGGCAAGTTTTACCTACTGCTGAAAAATTTTTTACATTTGAGGGTGGTGCTATCAATGGTGAAACGTCAATTAGTAAATAGGTATTTTTTTTGTACAAAGTTGTATATACATCTTGATTTTGCCTTGCGATTGTAAGAGTCATACTGTTAAATTTAATAATTGTGGTCTTATAGATTAGGGGGTGTTGTTTTAATTATTATAAATATTAATTGATATTATACATTTGACCACTAAGTTAAAAAGTTTCTGCATTGTTTAATAAGTTCTTTTGTTTGTTTAATTATGCACATTTTGATTTTCCATTTAATTAATACAATGTGTGCTGTAATGAGAACGTAAATCTTAATACAAGCAGTAAACTGAGAAATCTAAGTCAATAAATTAAATTTATTTTATTTTATACAACTAAAAATACGCTTTAATACATTTGGATTTATAAAGGGCATATATTGTGTATTTTCCAACTTTGTACTAGAACAGATCTGGAAATTTCTATTTTAATGGAGTACAATACTCGTTTATCATGGGTACCTCTTTGATGTGATATTTGACATAATCATGCTTTTACTAATTGTATGTGCAGGACAATCTATTTTATTGTATTTGATTTTTATTACATATATGGATATGGTTTAACAAATTACCCTTTATTTTTAATGTACCGTAATTAATAATCTTCCTTCTTTTTTAAAATATGTATTAATTTCGGTGTTTGCTAATTACTAGGTGATATTGTAACTACTATTTATTAAGTACATCTGCACTGCATGACGTATTTTCTTATCGAATACATTCCTACTCCTAGACATTGTATAAGAGAGATTATTTTTACATTTATTAGCTAGAGACATGTATATGTACATTTGTTTATACAAAGTTGAAATTTGATTATTAATATTTTTGTAGATGTGTGTGCATAATATATATAAACATTTTTATAATTGTTACGTTTATGCAAAACAATAAATTTCATTGTTATTTTGGGCTTTCATTTTAAAAGTCAATTTTGCCCTTATTTAAAGATTTTTTTTTAATGCATAATATAAGTATTATAATTTAATAATCGTAATGTAAGTTATTGTGCTGTTTCTCTAAAATAGTTATATTCTGTTGAACTCAATT
>NW_020439260.1:179367-180947 GCF_000699045.2 Agrilus planipennis
ATATATACTTGTTTAATTGAGACTGAATGAAAAACGGTTTTTTCTATACTTATTTATTTTAAGTAAATGAAAAAAATATTATTTTATGGTACTTTTGGATATAAAATTGTCAATGTTCCAGACATTTGAGCTAGACCGTAATAACCGTCAGAGCTTTTTGCTTCACACGTCCATATTCCTGAGGTTTTTAGATCTACTGGGTTGAGTGTTATTTTGTGGAAGTTCGAGCCTTTAATCTAAGAAAAAGTTTTTAAATATATACGGTTGAAATAAACGGCATATCAAGAAATATTAGAGATGATATCATCAGAGTCCATCTGAAACACCCCCTTGTACGGTTATGGTGTGAGACGATTAAATTCTTTTTCAAATTATATAATTAACCAACTTGTGCCATAATCATAGCGGTTACATCAGTAAGTACGGGCACAAAGAAATAAAAATCAGTTACAAAATATGAAAATAGCAAGAATGTAAGCAAGCAAATATCGTAGACACATATTGCAGATGAAACAATACTGATGTAAAAACTAAGAAAGTGAATAATGCATACAACACGCATCATAATTTTGATGGTTTGATTTTTTCCGTGGTATACTAATTAGTCCTTTCTGCGTTCCTTTTTTGTAAATACGTACGTCTATATTAACTCCTTCCACCTGGTTTGTTACCATTCCTGCCAGTTTATTAGGATCACATCTGTAAACCTCCTGACCATCTTTTAACCATCGAATATAATCCAATGTTGGAAATACTCCAATACCGAACAAAATATTGCATTCTAGTTTTACAACATCTCCAATTGTGGCAGTTGATGGCATTTGCAATTTACTAGCTAAAAATACGTTTTTCGTGTACTAAGTACATACATATGCATGCACAACCTATGCATTTTTAGCTACAAAATATAATTAATAAAGTTAAAGTACATCTGATTTTTTAAATATCTGTTTATGGCTAGAATGTTTACAAAAAAGGAATTTAACATAAGTCATTAGATGAGTTTGTATTTCTGTGCGATTATAATATTAAGAAGCTGCTATCTAAATTCTAGTTTATATTGAGATAATAAAAATCAATTTTACCTTCTGCACCGTAAAGCAAAAATAATAAAACAAAAACACATGCCTTTTCCATTCTAAAACCGTTTGCGTTGACTCGTCCGTTTTTGAATAAGATAACTGTTGAGTTTATTTATTTCTTTTATATTATTTCAAAAATGTTTTTGTTTACTGGTATTTAAGTTTTATCGGTCAATGTAACAATAATTTCTTCTTGAAAAGTGATAATTTGTTTATTTCGAAACTTACATTAAAAACATAATTAATTAACATCTTTTAATTGTTGTTTATGTACGGAACCTTTGTGTAATTTTCAGTTTATATTAGTTTGATAAACAAAAACAATATTTTTGCTATTTGCTTTATTTTAATACTTGCACTGCAGTAAAGTTTTTACAACTTATTAACAATTAAAAAAGTATATTTATATAGATCATGTAATCGTATTGAATTTAATTACTAGAAACACAGTGGAATAATACTTTTACACATTTATTTGAATAATTTAAAGTAGACTTA
>NW_020439260.1:181031-227540 GCF_000699045.2 Agrilus planipennis
GGAAGTTCGAGCCTTTAATCTAAGAAAAAGTTTTTAAATATATACGGTTGAAATAAACGGCATATCAAGAAATATTAGAGATGATATCATCAGAGTCCATCTGAAACACCCCCTTGTACGGTTATGGTGTGAGACGATTAAATTCTTTTTCAAATTATATAATTAACCAACTTGTGCCATAATCATAGCGGTTACATCAGTAAGTACGGGCACAAAGAAATAAAAATCAGTTACAAAATATGAAAATAGCAAGAATGTAAGCAAGCAAATATCGTAGACACATATTGCAGATGAAACAATACTGATGTAAAAACTAAGAAAGTGAATAATGCATACAACACGCATCATAATTTTGATGGTTTGATTTTTTCCGTGGTATACTAATTAGTCCTTTCTGCGTTCCTTTTTTGTAAATACGTACGTCTATATTAACTCCTTCCACCTGGTTTGTTACCATTCCTGCCAGTTTATTAGGATCACATCTGTAAACCTCCTGACCATCTTTTAACCATCGAATATAATCCAATGTTGGAAATACTCCAATACCGAACAAAATATTGCATTCTAGTTTTACAACATCTCCAATTGTGGCAGTTGATGGCATTTGCAATTTACTAGCTAAAAATACGTTTTTCGTGTACTAAGTACATACATATGCATGCACAACCTATGCATTTTTAGCTACAAAATATAATTAATAAAGTTAAAGTACATCTGATTTTTTAAATATCTGTTTATGGCTAGAATGTTTACAAAAAAGGAATTTAACATAAGTCATTAGATGAGTTTGTATTTCTGTGCGATTATAATATTAAGAAGCTGCTATCTAAATTCTAGTTTATATTGAGATAATAAAAATCAATTTTACCTTCTGCACCGTAAAGCAAAAATAATAAAACAAAAACACATGCCTTTTCCATTCTAAAACCGTTTGCGTTGACTCGTCCGTTTTTGAATAAGATAACTGTTGAGTTTATTTATTTCTTTTATATTATTTCAAAAATGTTTTTGTTTACTGGTATTTAAGTTTTATCGGTCAATGTAACAATAATTTCTTCTTGAAAAGTGATAATTTGTTTATTTCGAAACTTACATTAAAAACATAATTAATTAACATCTTTTAATTGTTGTTTATGTACGGAACCTTTGTGTAATTTTCAGTTTATATTAGTTTGATAAACAAAAACAATATTTTTGCTATTTGCTTTATTTTAATACTTGCACTGCAGTAAAGTTTTTACAACTTATTAACAATTAAAAAAGTATATTTATATAGATCATGTAATATAGGTAACATTTCAATTTTTAACCAATGCCCTTGCAGTATTTTAAGAGGTTCCACTTCTTAATTTGCAAAATAATATATTTGCATAAAGCATACGTGTACATTCATATATATTGTAGCACACATTGTGCATTTTTGTTTTCATTTCCGTTAAGATGCAGAAATAAATATATGTACTGTATATAAGAATAGATAAGTGTTCTTGAATAATTACATGCACGTAACTAATTAATAGACAGTTTTAGGTACAACTATTATAGATATATTTAAGATTTTTGAAATGAAAACGTGATAATCTTACCTAAAAAATCAAAACCATGGTCTTATACTTGAAATAAAGACTCAAGAATACAGCATAATACTATTATGGTGATATGCATATATTTCATAGGGATTTAAATTGTTTTGTATAATAGTTTTGTACGTATACGTAGTGAAATTGTGATTAGTTTTAGAATGTTTTTGATGTAATTACTTAATTCACTTATTATAGAAATAGAATTACCTATAATAATATATATATTTATCTTTAGTAAGTATGCCTTTAGGCAGCTCAACTGAACTTTAAACATTTCCTTTATAAATAAATTTTATTGTGACATACGCAAACCAAATACAAGCGAAAATCCAAAGTCTCAAAGGTATGCTGCTGTGTTACATTTTATTGTGGGAGGCGCCTTTGCTCAATGACAAACAGCAGCCTCACGTTTCCAAAAATTGTGTGTTGGGTATGTCTTGATTACCATACCCCACGAACCATTAAGGTTCGTGTACCATAAAGTGGTAAACACCCTTTTTAGAAATTATACTTTGGAAATGTCTTTTACACAGTAAGTAATGTTTTACAAATAATACCGAAAAGATAAAACGAGCCATCTGTAGGTAGTAATTTAAAGATGTAGTAAATTCATGTTTATCATTTCTTTACTTACTTTTTTCTAATACAGTATTCTATGCACTTGACAACTGTTCATTCCAATTGAATTTCTTTCGCCCAGTAGAGGGCGCACATATACCAAACGATAAAAATTAAAACATTTCATCCTCAAAGTATTTAAAGATTTCTTATTTTAAAACGAATATAGTTCCTAAATCAAAATGAAAATGCTTTAAGAATAACTTTTTGATTTTAAAAATATTTGAAAAGATTAATAAAGTAATTTTATACATGCATGCCTTTACCTTTTTTTTAGAAAAATATCCTACTTTTGAACTTCCTTTTAATATGGTAATTATATAGTGTAAATATATTTGATCGTTTTTGCTGCTTACTTTAATACGATTGCAATATTGGTCTGCTGATGACTGATATTTCAATTTCATACTGCAAGGGTTTGCAATGATGATCTTTCACTGCAAATTAATTTCAATTTCTAATTAAATAAGTATATTAATTAATACTGCTTTGACAATAGCCGTTCTCATGTCCTGTACAATAAATACGAGGACTATGAGTACTATCCCATATCCCGGGTCCGCATCTCATGCAAAGGCCTGATAATGTGCAAGGTATTTCACGAAGCTGACGGTATTGATGAAGAAGGCCCCTGGCTTTACGAACTATTGTCTGACCGTCCATATACATTGCTGAAAACCATTACAAAGCAATCTAGTTTGTTTCAATTGGAAAATGAACCTTTTTAAAATAAAACTAAGATTACAAAGAATAACTGGACGTCTTAACAATTTAAAAAGTGTGCTAAACTAGCTTTTTTAAAAATTGAAAATACATCCTATACAAAAATATGTCTCTAATTTTTCCATATTTAAAATTAAACGAACAAATAAAAAAATGAATAACTTATTGCATTCAGCTTAGCTAAAATAAAAATGGTTTAAATTTAATAATAATTTTCCGTCGTTTTTAGCACAAACTGTAGTTCGTTTTGAAGCTTTTAGGATTCCGTACCAACAAAGTAAATAGTAACTTTTACCTAACCCAATCGTATATTTATCTAGCACACTAAAAAATTTTATGGACTGATTTTCGTCTTGAAATAAAAAAAAGACTTTTTCACTTACAATATTTGCGCTCCCATGTTTTCGCCCCTGATTGTTTAGTGTTCGTATACACGATAGGAAATTTTTAACAGAAATTCAAATGAGTAATAAACGGCTAAATAAAAAATATATTCATAAATGAAAAGATTTTTGAAAACTTTTCTGATATCGATTCAAAAGTAGAAAATTTGTTGTTACCTATCTCTTCTAACATTCTAAGGATCAGTTAAATATTTAATTACTATTTAATAGTTGCCAAGATAGACAAAAGCATTAATTGTTTAATCATAAATTTCTGATAAGGTATGGAACCATTGATGAGCAAGTCCAATTCACAATTGTCCTTTTTTGGATTACTCGTTTAAACTGTTGAGATAAACTGTACACATTAAAATAAGAATTAGTTTTAAATAATCTTACCTAAAGAACTAAAATGAAGAAGCATTTCGTCTGCTCGTAAGTCTTGAGCAATGACATCATCAGCGTAGACACATATTATAGCAAGGCATATAAATAGGTGAAAGTAGTCTGTTAGATAATTTGCCCAACAAGCTTCCCACAGTCTAAGGGCAACACCTTCGGTAAATTCACGTTTAAAACACCTGAAATAAATGCTAAATATAATATTTCAAAGGCAAAATTTCTACACATACACTTACAAAAGAATCCATCGATGGCAGAAAAGAAGCTCCATTCCGTCCCTATGTTTCTCCAAATGTTCGTAAAATCGTGGAATCATTAACCTAATTAATTCTTTTAAGTATCGTAAAGATATATCCATGTCTCTATCAGTAGGGGTAGCCACAAACACAGCCCTTTGCATAAGACCCACAAAACACCAAAAGGTCGCAACTTCATCTTTTAGTTCACATAGTACCGGTGCAAGGAGGTCACTCATACCTTGTGTATACCTAAAATTAGCAAAATCAATTCTAGATTTATAAGTAGTTTTATGTAATCAACTAAATATAGGTAATAGTAACAGATAATTATATAACTGCATTATGAAATGCAACGAATAATACTAAAAAGGAAAATAGAATCTATTAAACAAACCCCTTTAAATAATACATTTCTTGAGTATCAAATTACTTTTCTATGTGTTTTTAATTGGTATATACGTATTTCGTTTTTAACATTAGCATGCAGCAAGGTGGATTTAGAATTAGCTTTAAATAAAATGAAAGCGGTTTTGCCACAAGAGTATGGCATGAAAAATAAAAATAAAATAAAAATATTAGTGTCGATACAGGCTTGGAACTTCTTCTAGGAACACCTAGAAGTCCCTGATTTTCGATATTTAGGTAGTTAGATAACCAAGGATGGAAAAAGCGCTAGAAATAGAAAAGAAAGAACAAGGCTGAGTAAAAAAGAAATCACTTTTCTGCTCCCAACCGGTTATTTCGAAAATTCAAAAAAGATTATTAATAGCTCAGGTTGAAGTACGGCTCTGTATGGATGAAAAACGTGAACCGTGGATAGAGAAAGTAAAATGAGGAGGCATTAGAAAAAGTAGGATAAGAGAAGGCGTAATGGAAGACAATAAGGAAATGGTGAGATAGGTTAGTAGCCATGCACTAGTTAGAGGTATATTAGAAGCAGAAATAGGAGTTAAGAGGGGTAGAGGTAAACCTAAATTAGACTGTTCCCAAATAGTTAGAAATGAAGGTTGCTCTATTTTTCGAGAAATGTCAAGATTGACTTAAGATAGGAAGAATTGGAGATACGAGTCTTCCGGTGAAGACCGTATGATAATGGAACGGTAACTTTTCAAATTTAACCCATTAATTAATTTACCTAACAAATTCAAGGAAATTAAGACAATGATATTGTTATATTGACTATGAAAATTGCTATTTTTACGTTTAGATACAAGATCATTTTTATCAACACAAAAACTTTAGTATTTTTACAAACCAAGACGGTTAAGTCTTGTTGTATTATTAAATTATTAAAAACTGGTACAAATACAATAAAATTGGGGCATTTAACATTACCGTGTGGTGAACCTGATTCTATGTAATATCAAAGAAAACATTTGCTTGGGGTCCCCTTTGTACCCCCTGAGCTACGGCACTGTTACTTGGTACTTGAAGGTCAGGAGTAAGACATTAATTTTTCGCAACAGTAACGCGAAAATCGAACGTCAAGGAATGGCGTGCGCCTTATAATAGAACAAATTGCCGCATACATTTTGTGACTGTTATATCTATTTGTATATATGCAAGAAACACCCAATAGTGTCGTGACGTCATGCGCTTTCTCTAAGAACACAAGCTCTTTGAATATCGACGTATTGTAAATTATATAGCCGATTTCAAAAATGATTTTTGGACCGCAGGAAAAATTTTTTATATACAAAGTAGTACGCATATATTTGAAACATACAATAACAAAATTTCATATTCCAACCCAATTGTTAGAATATTTGGTATAATTACCCTAATCCTGGATTGTATACAGCGTAGTTTAGCAGAATATTTTTCATAATATTTAAATTGGGATTGTCGTCTCCAGCGAAGAAAGGGTTCCCTCTGTCAGTCCGGACAACATCTTTTTCGACTACACTTTGTATCTTTCTCTTAAAATGCGTTAACTGATTTCCAGTAAGTTCGAGGCGTCTTCTTGTGATTTCCTCATATTCCTGTTAAAAAAATAGTTGTAAACATAGATATAAGGTATTTTTAAACAGCGATAGTAACAACTGAATTGATAAAGCCTTCAAGTTCTTAGTGAGAAATCACATTAGGACAATTACTTAAAAGAGGGCAGTAGCTGTTTCTGTACTCAGGGTAACAGAAACAGTGACAGTCTGTGTGACATTCGAATTTTCAAATAGAAACTACCTCGTGGGATGGTACCAAAAAGTGCAATTGTAGGGGTAATTATAGACGCAATGGGTGGGAGTGGAAAGATAAAATATTTGATGCAAGTAGGGAACAATAACCGTGAGGGTCAGTATGGCACATACTTGATACAGCGCCGACCGCAGTCATCTAGGTATCCTGGGAACTTTCGATGGACAGCGAGGTTAGACTTGTAGTGATCTTCTTTAGTACTGGAAATTTGGTTTTTAAGAAAGTTGGTGCGTGAAGGGTGCGTGGTGCAGGCAACCCATTTTGCCTCAAGTGATACGTCGGTTAGACGCAGGATGGCGTAGACTCTGTATCAATCGTAGTGGACACGTCGAAGATAATCGAGGAAGAGAACAAGTGTGGCAGTTGCCCAGTAAAGATGTGTCGATAGTGCTATCGAGAAGAATATGGGGATCCAATTGTCTGTGAAGGGGAAAAAAAAGACCGACGCAGAACCAGACACCTGTTTCGAACCGACCAATTAGGACGCCGGATTGAGCCACGATCAGATCTGATGCGTCCCCTTATTATTGTTTTTTTAAATTTAGTTACTATTTCGTTTTGAGTTTTTTCTTTTTGATACAATTGTAACTGAAGTAAATTTGGGAATATACTATTTTATGTTATTTTGTTTCTCACACAATACTTCATCACCTACTCAATATAACAACATTTTCCTGAGAATCCGGAATTATACGCGAATGCTTTTGTCTAGTCAAATAAAAGAAAGAAGCGTTTCAGTTCGGCGCACTACAAGCTGGTTAATTTTATTTGGGACATTGCACAGGTATGTTTTTAATAATTTTAGTTTAGAGGAACTCCGTTTACCACTTGCCACGTTCATCACAGGTTTTATACAGTCGGAATACTGAGCGCGATAGATAAAACCACTTTTATCGTGTGTATCGTAGGTTCCACTTTTATCAATGATAAACTTCCAAGTGCGATCTTCTTTCATTACAGCATTCATACCCCCCAAATAATATTCGTAACTTTTAGTAGTTCTAAAAAGTTNAAACGAGTACTAATTTGTATAAAATTGAATGAGAAGCAAAACAGAAAAACAATTTTTCAGTTGTTGGGTCCTTATTAAAGTTCCTCCTCTCGGAAGTCGGAATACTGAGCGCGATAGATAAAACCACTTTTATCGTGTGTATCGTAGGTTCCACTTTTATCAATGATAAACTTCCAAGTGCGATCTTCTTTCATTACAGCATTCATACCCCCCAAATAATATTCGTAACTTTTAGTAGTTCTAAAAAGTTTTGATTAAAATGTGTTTTGTGACTTTGACAGTTAAAAGTTGCAAATTCGATAATATGAATAATGAAAAGCACGTTTCTGTTTCTTTTTACATCCTCAAGCAAAAATATGGGTATTTACATTGATAAACCACTTCGAAAAAGAATGTTTTTCATTTCTTTGATTTTTTTAATGTTAAAATAGAAACTCCAATTGATGCAAAACTTGGAAATTCGCTGAAAGATGTACCGCTAGATTATATTTTCAATTATGATGAGACATATCTCAGCGATGATCTAGGTCCTAAACGCATGGTATTCCGTCGACGCGTAAAATGTCCCAAATGTAACAGGAATTATTTAAAAGGAAATATTCCATTGATATTACCATGTTACGTCGATTATACGAGGGTGGATTGATAATTTTCCGGCCTGACCAAGAAAAACAAGGTTTTTAAGAATTTTTTTTTTTTATTTCTCAACATAATCTCCTCCAAGGCTGATACATTTCTCATAGCGGTGTTCCAGTCTATTAATGCCATCTCTATAGACTGATTCGTCAAGCTCCTCAAAATAACCATTTACAGCTTCGATTACTTCTTCATTGTCCGCAAATCTCTTACCGCCAAGCCATTTTTTGAGATTAGGGAACAGAAAATAGTCACTCGGGGCTAGGTCTGGAGAGTAAGGAGGGTGCGGCATCAATTCAAACTTTAGATCGTTGATTTTAGCCGTCGCAACGATTGACGTGTGCGCTGGTGCGTTATCGTGATGAAACAAGATTTTTTTCTTCGCCAGATGAGGTCGTTTAATTTTCACCTCGTGGCTCAAACGTTGCAATAAGTCTGCGTAGTATTGACCAGTGATAGTATTACCCTTTGCAAGGTAATCAATGTATATAATACCTCTTGCATCCCAAAAAACAGTAGCCATAACCTTGTTCGCCGAAAAAATTGTTTTTGCCTTCTTTGGAGTTGGTTCCCCTGGTCCAATCCACTGTTTAGACTGTTCTTTGGTTTCAGGAGTGTAGTGGTGGACCCACGTTTCGTCAACGGTTACGAATCGACGCAAAAATTCGCTTGGATTACGCTTATACAATGACAAATTTGCGGTAGAAATGTTTTTTCGAATCAATTTTTGGTCGACTGTTAGCAAACGCGGCACCCATCTTGCACAGAGCTTTTCCATATGCAAATGTTGGTGCAAAATATGTTGCACACGTTCATATGACATCTTACAGGTCTCAGCTATCTCACGCACTTTCAATCTGCGGTCTCCCAGCACTATTTGATGAATTTTTTCGATCATATCTGGAGTTGTGACCTCAACGGGGCGTCCTGAGCGAGGCCCATCAGAGGTGCTCACACGACCCTTTTTAAACTCGGAAACCCACTGCTTAACGGTTGAATATGACGGGGAGGATGTCCCCAGTGTTGAGTCCATCTCTTTTTTAATTTCCTTCGGCGTTAACCCCTTCAAATAAAAGTATTTGATGACAGCACGATTTTCCTGCTTTTCCATTTTTACGAAAACCACAGAGGCGTCTTGTTCAGCGTGCTGTCAAACCTACACTAGCAAGGAGATCGGGCTGAAACTATAGCTACAAGCTATCCAAGGATGGTACTATAGAATGTCACCTCAAGGTAGGCCTAGTGGCGTCATCTCTTGGTTAGGCCGGAAACTTATCAATCCACCCTCGTATGTGGACCTCTTGGGTTGAAGGAAGACCACCAAACACTCATTATGGATCTAGAAAATCGGGCTGGTTTGATAGCTCAAGTTTTGAAGAATGGTTTCATAAAAAAGTGGTATCATGGGCAAGAAAAAGAGAGGGTATCAAATGTGTTTTAGGCGACAATCTTTGTACTTTGAACTTGAGGAATAAAAATTATATTCCTGCAGGAAGATCCGTTAGCCCTACCGATTTACAACCTACTGATATCAATCAGGCTGTCAAGGAATCAAAAAACAACCGAGGATTAATCGGTTTAAATAACCATACTAATAAAAGAAGCGACGACGATCAGTTTTCTGTGCATGATTTAACAATCCCCTGCAATAAAGAATCAAAAGCAGAAGATGAAAATGAAGAAGAGTAGGACGTCACCGCACATAAAGCTGGAAGCTTCGTCATCATAAAACAGTCGGAGAAGAAAGGAATTAAATATTTCTTGGCCCGAATAATTAGGCTGTGTGATGATAATGACTTGAAGTAACATATTTCAAAACATTTGATAAAGGAAGATCTTTCAGATTTCCTGATAAACCCGGCGAAGCCAGCATCTCTATAACAGATATAGTCTCTAAATCCACTTATTTAGAGAAAGAAGAAGTATTTCTTACTTTTCTGAAGACTTATCATTTTTTTTTGAGATTTAATATTTGTTAAACTCATGTATTTTTAATAAAATAAAACAATTTTTCATTAACATTGTATTTTTTTACTAACGCGAAATCACATTACCTAGGATAGCAAAATGAATGTATGGGCAATGACACCCTGTTTAGTCAAGTGACTTTGCCCACAAATGTTTTATTTTTTTTTTTAAAAGTGTAAACGAAGGCAGACTGAGCTATTATAATTCACCTCTATAAACATCATTCCAAGCGTTTGTCAGAATTCAGATACAAAAATGTGCAGTCATCCTGTTTTATGGTAACTATTAATGTGGGTCCCGGAGATACGCATATAAATATTGAAATACCTAACTATTTTCAATACGTTTCAATACACAAATTATTTTTTTTAATTAAACGAGTACTAATTTGTATAAAATTGAATGAGAAGCAAAACAGAAAAACAATTTTTCAGTTGTTGGGTCCTTATTAAAGTTCCTCCTCTCGGAAAAACTGCGCAACCCCTAAATGTTGTTCGGGATGTTTTCCAAATCAACTACCACTAGAGCCACAATCAAAATCAAAGAGATTTCATATTCCACCAATTACTCTAAAAAGCGAAAACGCAACGTAAAATTATAATTAAAACGTATACTTTATGACACTGTTATTTTTTGAAATTAATTCGATTATGACTAAATTAGATTTTATAATTTTTTTGATGTTTTATGTATAATATCTACTTACTTTTTTTTTAATTCTCTTTTGAGTGCATGTATTATAAACGTATTTTGAACATTATTTTTTCAAAAACGAGGCATCTCTTTGAAATTGTAATAAATTCTCATAATTTTTGAATTTTTACTCAATCCATTTTATTAAACAGCCATCACAGGTGGCAGACTAGACACTTCGCAAAAAGTTATTTATATTATAGCACGTGACAGAATTTCTTATCTATGTTTGGTTTATGCTTAACCACTACGTCAAGAAAATTTTCAAAACAGTGCTCTCAAGAATTTACGTAAACAATCTTTATTAATTCTACACCACCGTAACATTAATAGCGACATTTAACGGTTAACCTAGTTTGAATTCAATAGATCTTTGAAAAACCTACACATAAATCGTGTGCTGCTACGAAGTAGGTTCTGAAATGAAGTTTTTAATTTGGCCGCAAACACGTGCCATAGGTGGGTATGAAGAATTGTCAATAAACCTGGTTCGTATATCGTATTATTGCTTATTTGATATCGTTACACAAATTACTTCCATTCTGAACAAACAACGATAGGCATTTCCAGTTTACAGAATCCCGGCTTATATTTTTATGTTCTTACATGTAGATTTATAATTAACGATAAGAAGACGTACGCACAAGAATAAGATCATTAACCATTTTGTTCCAACAAAGTGGAATAATTAAATGGAAAATCATGTTCATTGATATAAATAAATTAGGGCACACGAACCCTTTTAATTATAACAAATTCAATAATATTTCGGTTTCTATTTATAGAAGTATAAGTAAAAGAAGGACCATGACGCAATCCGCGACAGATTCTCCAGGGAAACATTGCACTAAGGAAACTGTTTTAAAAAGAGTCAAAAATTCTTAACTGAAACAATTTGCCAGAAGCCACCTGGATGGAAACACTCATATACTTGTTCTTACAAGATAGGGTGAATACGGACTCCTAAGTTAACTACAGAGAAGTTTGAGGGGCTCTGGAACAAAGCAGAAACGACTCTCAGATAGTTTACGCCGTTAAGTCGGATCACCTTACTGAATCAAATGAAGTGAATAAAAAAATGAACAGGAACTATAGTAGAATATGCATGATCCCCGGAAGGTTCTAGTAATATGAAAAACCACAAAGGTGAAGGTAGGCATACTCAGTTTTGCAAAAGACAAGAGTGACCAGAAACTCCTTGAGTTCGCTGCAGGGATAAAGGTGTTGTAGTTAGGAATAAAATCCCATTTCCAACGTTGACGCAATAGAAAACCACATGCAGCATAACATTAATTATAATACCTTGGGTTGCAGTGAATAACGTTTTTTCAAAGAAACTGGAAGGGAATTAGGTGATGAAAGAGTTGTTAAGAAGAAAACGACGAGAATGTTAATCACGATTAGAAATATAAGTGTTACTATGTATGCAGGGTGACCCAAAAGGTACGCAATATGCTCATTGCAGCCAAACTGTAAGTTTAATTGAAAAATAAAAAATGCAAAACCTCGCGGCGATATTCGACTGTTTTTTTGAGTCAAATCACTTGAACGGAATCAAAAAAACCTACAATTTTGGCATTCTGAATTGGTTTTTGCTATAACATTTTTCAATTGGAGCCATACTTCACATCACTGCCATTAAAAATCTGGATAATACAGACGATCTAGTAGTAGAATAGGGAACAAGTTTTGTTTGAAAAATTTTTCGATTAAACTTACAGTTTGACCGCAATGAGCATATTGCGTACTTTTTGGGCTACACTGTATTTCTGCAGAGGAATTAGATCTGGCAATAGAAAGAGCTCCACGGATTTACAAAGGAATTCATTGTCAATTTTTGGAATTGAAGAAGTCCTTCAGGACGTGTCTTGGTCCAGATGTCCCTCCTCACCTCGTAATTCAGATACCAGTGCTTTAAATATCTCATCACCACGTGCAAGATCAAAGAACCGAAAAAGGACAGGTGCTTGAAGTGTAGATCATGAAGTGATGAACTGTATTTCACAGACGAGTTGCTTCAACTGTAACTCCAATGTCTATCGCGCAGGATTTTTATAGTTGACTGATAAATAAGATTATAGAAGAGCGAAGACAACTTGTGCAATGAGTTAATAATAACAATTTCGATATTGTTAAATTGTGATCGTAAGGGGGATGCGATGGAACTTTCCGAAAAGAAGGGAGTTGAGTCTAATGTGACATTTAGGGCATAGGTGCACAATGATACTAAGAGCACAGTCATCCTCCCAATTTTATCATTAAATATGGTGGACAAGAGTGTTTAGCATTGAATATCTTTATACTTGAATTTCAAACGGAATTAAACACTAAAGTATAATACCTGGTGGGACTACTTCATTTCCACTGATCAAATGCGCACTATTTAACACAACTTGAATGATTTCTTCGACACAGTTGACAAGTTGGAGAGTATGGGCGAGAATATTAGCAATAATCTACAAACAATCATGTTGCTATACAGTCTCCCAGCTTCATGTGAAGGATTTCGTACAGCGATAAAGACGCGTGACATTCTACCGTCTCCGGAAGAGCTGAAAGTGAAAATCCTCGAACACAACGAGTCAAAGAAGGAAGAAATGGGAAGTGATGTCATTGCGATGACAGCTGGACGGAGCAAAGGTGGTCAAAGACGCAGAAAGGAACCTATTTTCAAGTGCTTTAAGTGCGGAAGAATGGGACATAAGGCTAACGCGTGTACAAGTCAGAATACCAGCAAATCAAAACATTTGGCAAACAGTATTAACGATGCGTTCGTAGTGAGCCACATGATATTAAGTACGAGTGCGAACGAGACCGCGACAAAAACAATCAACAAAAGTTGGATTATTGATAGCGGATGTACAACACATGTATGCGATAATAGAGCGTTATTTGAGCCCATGAAAACAGTTCCTGATATTAAGTTAAATCTCGCGAGTGGGGCAACGACTAAGGTGCGAGGAAGAGGCAACGTGCGTGTATTGGTAAAGAGTACTCAAGATCAGAAGTTGATTGAGTTACGCGACACACTGTATGTGCCCGATCTAAGGACGAACCTCGTATCGGTTGCAAAAATTGTAAACAATAACTACAAGGTAGTATTTGAAAAAGACTGTGCCATTGTTTACGATTCACAAGGAAAGGTTGTTATGATTGCCAAAAGGAAAGGTGATCTATTTTATTTACGCGAAGATGTTGAATGTACTGAAGCATTGTCTGTTCAGCAAGTTAATTCGAAGTTGTTATTGTGGCATCAAAGACTAGGACACTTGAATGATAAAGATATTGTAAAAATATTCACCAACAATACCATTTCAAAAAAAAAAAGATCTGTAACAGGCTGTCAAACGTATATTAACTAAGATATTGACTTAAAAATGTGGTGTTCAAGAAGCAAAGCATATTTTTATAGAATACCAGTACGAAATTAGATCTTATCTGCCTATCAGGGAGAAAACTTTTCACCCCATCTTAGTATACTATCAGCAAAGTATAGATATAATTAGGTTTCATTAAAAATACACTTTAGCGGTATCCATTGGACTTCCTGTATAATGATCACATGAGGGTAGTTTAGCTGCATCAGGACAGGCGAGCTAAATGCTAGTGCAGTACAATACCGTCGCACCCGAGTCGAGTATCGGATCGCTATGTAATTATTAATTTAGTCGCTTTTGTACTTAAGCTGAATAGGCCAATTTGGACATCCTGACTTTTATTGGGGATAAATACCCAAATAGCTTTTATACATATAACGAAACTTACTTGTCTGCGGAGATCAGCAATATGTAGCCTCTCTTCATAAGTACTCTGATAGGGATAGCAGTGTAATAAAAATGGCCAGACTTCTTTACGTAGAGTTCGATCCATGCCAGCAAAGAAAACGGATTTTCTAAGGGTAAGGTCGTCTTCCAATTGACCTTTTTCATTGAACAGACTCCAAAATAGCTCTTCCGTTAACTTGGGGACTTGACCTTCTTCAGGATGTAGTTCAAGATCAGACACTTCAGGCCGGCAAACCATAAAATGGCGATAAGGGAGGTTTTCCTCGTAGCCTGAAAAGAAGAAGCAATAGTTTTTAATTTAAATAAATACAATCACATTTTATTGTAAGAATAATAATAGGTGATTGATCTAAATTTGAGTACACTTCTACAAGTCAGAGGGATTTATTTAGGTGTATTACTATTATTATTTCTTTATTTCAATGCTTTTATTTCCTTTTTTTATTGATTAGGTACGCCTCTTATGGTGATTTTTACTTCTATGGTTATAAAATCAAATGACTATTATAACACAAAGTAAAGAGGCGGCGCCTTAATTTTGTCTATTACTCTGCTAACTGTTAGGAAATGAAATAATTATAAATACTTGCATAAAACAAACTTATCGTGTTAATTACAATTAACGTGTAAGTGTCACAGCTGCTTTATGAAATGATGAATCAAGAAAAGTTTCATTAGTTCACCAATCTCAATCAGTCAGTAATGTTATATTTATACATGATATAAATTAATTTAATATGCCCTTGTTTCAGATTAGCAAACACAAAAAATTATTAATTGACTATTCATGATTTAACGTTATCAAATGGCAAACAGGGAAAAAATAGAATGCATTCTTGACATCCTACAAGAACTTGTACTCTGCCTTATAAATACATATTACTATTAACATGCCTTTAAATATGTTTTATTCGGATTAGGCCCACTTACTTGCGGTTTAGTAGGTGTACAGGCAAGTGACCGGAGCGCATGCTCTTTATTAGGTTTATCTATTACAGCGCCGATTAACCCATAGCATTCTAAAATATAAATGCTAATGCGAGTTTATTTGTTTGTTACCAATTCACGCTTTAACTACTTTACCGATTATCATGAAAATTTTTACACACATTATCAGGAATTAAGAAAAGGACATAGGGTATCCAGAAAAAACACTGTTCCCGAGGGATATAAAAACCGCTGTAAAACATTCAAACTGTTTTGAGCTTTGTAGATACAAGTGATTAACAATACAAAACGTGTTTTATTTAATGGTAATAGGCAACTCCTGCTAGTTTAAGATAGACACACTGTAGGGATATTCTATCACGTGTAATAATCAAACAGCGGCATCATCTTTTAAAAAATTAGACGTAGTAAAATAAAATTCATGAAAATACCGTCGGAGATCTTTTCACATAAAAATAAAGTAGGGAGATGATACGCTTTGTTGAAAAGATTTTGAGAGTTCGGTTAGCTTAAGACAGTTTTCAGAAAAACATGAAACATTTCCTGATAGACGAGGTTGAAAAATTATACTTCACAAATTCATCAAATTCTGTAACAACATGAGACAATACCAACAAAGAAATGTGTCATTTTGCCTTACCCATATTAACGATGTAGGTATACTTCATTTACTTTCTCTAGCGATGGGCCCGTTCCAATGTCTTGGATGCGCACTGGCAAAATCGTAGATAGGGACAAAAAAGCTCATTATACTCTCGACTCTTGTTAAACATACTTTTTCATACAGTACCTGCCAAAAGTTTTGTTCAATTATGAATAATAGTGCGAGTCGAAAACAAGCGTTAAAGCCTTTAATATGTCTTCAAACATAAATAAACATCTCGTTGATATTTTCAGTAGTAAATGGTACCAATAACAGCATATTTGAGCAATGCAATTGTAGTGGTCAATTTTTCCGTGTAGTACTGTACGAATTATACGCTTCTCACCGGTTAAGAGTTTAGCCGAGAGTTGTCTCCTTCCTTTTCTGGCCTAGTGCTGTTCTTTTCTACTTTGCGCCGGTCAAACTGAAGGTCACATCGCTACAGAAAGTAAACGAAATATAAATACGAGTATTTACTGGATATTGTTTTCGATATCGCTTTTTATATAGTAGGTATCGAACTACTCACATCAGTATACTTAGTTGGTTCAAAAATAATTTATTTGTTAGACCGTTTATTTGTCATATTCATGAAGTCATATTTAATTGTTTGTTTAGTTGGCAGTCTTGACTTTCAATTTTCAAGAAAGCATTTTGAAAACTTATTATTTTTAGGCAGTGTTAAGAAAAATGACCATTTTCGTTAATTTTTCAGCATAAAATGGTAAATTTCCCACTACTTTGTAATAGTGTACAATATACATATTATTTATATTTTAATCCTATCTACACATCAAAACATCTGAATACATGTAGGTATCGTTACTTGTCATTATGCCGTTTGATATCGAATACATGGTATCATTTCATTCCCGAATTTAATAAGAGCAATATCGACACCGTGAACTCGTGTGTTTGGTGGCATACAGGTTATGTGCTACACCGCTCTTCGTGATCACTGATCTCTGTCACCCTGAATACTGAAAGAGCTATTGCCCTCTTTCAGGAACTTGTCTTAGTCTGGTTTTTCATTAAGAACCCCGCTCAGTATGGTCCGCTCCCTGATTCGTCAAAACGTGCAAACCGCATTATCCACTCTATACGAAAACTTCGTCAAAGTTCAAGTCCTGTCGGATCGGAAAATGTTTAGACTTGACGAATTCAGGAGGATAAAAAACCACTCGGTATAGAAATATAAAAAATAATTTTTAGAATTTGGGGACTCGGCGCAGTAATGCTTCGAAGTGCGAATCTGGACGCTCCAAACACTCCCAAATGAAGTCCGCTCAATTAATCACCTGTATCCGTAAGTTTCTTGTTCTTTTACACGAAACAAATGGTGAAACTGATTCTTGGATCCACTTTTTTGCATTATCTATCAGTTTTTAATTTTAAATTAAAAAGACAAAAATTCCTTATTATACTTATTTCTTAATTATTTATTGCGGTTGACTATCAAAATTGTGAATTTAGCTTAATTTTATCAGTCGCTATAGGAAATGATATTTTGTATCTACCATTTTGATTGTAATGAAAAATTAAAGTTCCAACAAATGAATAATTAATCAGTTTTTTATATATAAACGTTTTTATAGTAACCACGCTGAGATAGATAATAAATTAATTATTTCCATTTTAGATAATTTTTTTCTAACAAAGGGGAACTTGGAGCGTAATCGACACTTTTACTAGATTTGGTGATAACTCTTTTTTTTAGTTTATTTATTGTCACGTAGAACTTACAAATTAATCTATCTATAATAAATGACGAATTTGCAGCAAAAGTGACAAATGATGACGATTTATTAATTTTAAGCTTCAATAATGAATGCACGTGTTTTTTCTTTGTTTTGTAATTAGTTATGGAAATAAATGTGAAATAAATGCTAATGAGGTTTTTTTTAATGTAGGTGTTGGTTTATACTACACGTACTTTTATTTTATTTATCTTTCCCTCATATTTTTGAAATAGTGTAAAACTATTGATATCTACCTCGAAAGTTGAGAAAACAAATGTCCAATAAGATAAAGCACACATTGAATATAATGTGCAGGCAAGAAGTAAGCACGCAGCGGCCATTCATCAAAAGCAAAATTATACATCAGTCAAAAGATAAACAGTCAGATATGAAACTCTTACAATGCTTAGACTTATCTACGAAAAGCAAAAAAATACTGTAGCGAGCACGAGCGTGTTTGTGTGCGATCGAGCATACGTGTGTGAGCGGTTTATTGATTCGCCGACTAGCCGCGGGCGCCTTTCTTCATGTGCGCCGTATTTGTAAACGTGTGTGTCGAACCTGGGTTCTGGGAAAGCAGGTAAACAGTTCAAAGAAAAAGAAACCGGACGGCTCGAGAAGGTTCCCGAAAGGAAACAAGAGAGTATTTAAAGGAAGAGACGATCTCCGAAAGGAGGAGAAATAAATTGACCGTTGCAGAACTTAATCGAGAAATAAATTCACAGTGACAGCAGTGAAATAAATAGCGCACTGAATAGTGATATATCAACAGTAGTGTAAATAAATAGAATAATTACCTAAGTTTAGTAATAATTTAATAGTGTGTAGCAAAATTTGTACAGGATGTTGATTTTATTTGCTTTATTTAATTAAGTTAATTACAGTTGTTGTTACAAGACCTCTGTTATTTCAAAAATAATCTTTTAGTTCTAAAGTTATCTTTTTCTTTCTACCTTGAATCTGGCTTTCCATCCCTCAAAACCTATTTATATGATCACGCATTCCCTCCTCTTAATAATTAATTTTCCAATCACCTTGTTGCATTCATTAACGGTCATTTTAAAATCATCCAATCATACTTCTGCAAAAGCCAACGGTCCTAACGGAAAATTAGGTATTAGTAACCAACGGTTTTTAACGTTTATAAACAACAATAAGATAAACCTGCTAAACAGTTGCAACAGTTACATCGATAAATATTGATTATCGCGACATTTCCATTACATGTTATCGTCTAAAATATTATAACAAGTGTTTTTAAGCTCACTAATATCTTACACATCTTATTAGTTAAATTTTGTTAAACCCACGAACATTTCAATACGTTGAAGTGAAAAAAATTAAAAGTGTAACAACTTGCAACTATGCAAAATTTTAAATTTACTTCTGCAATATTCATTTCTAAATTTTATACACATTTATTTATTAATTTATTTTATAAATGATTTTTCTTACAATTTTTAGAAGATGCATTTTTTGATATTCTTACTGATAATTTAAGCATTCAATAAAAAGCAGACGTATTTGACACTGTTAGCTTTTGACTAACGCATAACTTTTTTCACTTACACTAACAATAATTCAAGACGTGTATTTTAAATTGTCACTTAATGCTTATAATTCATATTCTTCTGAAATGCAACACTTTCATATACCAATACTTTTAAAAAAGTGTTTACTTTTGGTAGCGGTCAGTATTTTAGTATTTATCAAATATTAATATGAAATTAACTTAATTAAACTACAGATTATCTTAAGTTAATGAGGAACAGTGAAGGAGCTACATAAATTACCGACCTTATTACTTAAAAATAACAGATCTGCTGAAAATCATTAAACTTGGCAATGTTGCCTTTTAGAATAAATGCCGTGTAAATTATCGACTATTGAATATTGATAGTAGTCCAGTCATATTAAGGGTTTCACCTCGACCAATATAAAGGTTCGTACAAATTTACCGCTTATTATCTCTAATTCTGAGGTTGACCCTCTTTTTTGACTTAATTATCTATAGGATCACGTCCAACATATCAAAATTTGCGACTAGTAGGAAACACTCCTATTAAACAATAGTATTCTGGATACCGAAAGAATGTAGACCTAAAAGGTATAAGATTAATTGGAAGTTTTAATAGTCAACTAATTTCAGAATGCTACATTATTAGAGGAGATAACTGCACATACTTTTACTATAACCATACCTAGAAAATTAGTTCATTAGCAAATTAGCACATTATTACATTAATGTATGCCATTGTCATACTGTCAATTAATCCACAAAGTAATAGCAACCGTGCATCCAACTCAACCTTAATGCAGTGTGTAGCAAGCTTGTAAGAAGTGATAAGTTACTATAAAATAAGAAAATTATGTAAATGTTTGGTGGTCGGAAAGCCAACCGTTTTCGAGAAAAACGTATACCAAAGTCCAGGTAATGGCCAGTTCGGTCCTGATAGGATCACGTAGGGAACTATACTTCATTTATTTTCTCTAGCGATGTGCCACTTTCAATGTCTTGGATGCGCGCTGGCAAAATCGTAGGTAGGGAGAAAAAAGCTCATTATAGTCTTGACTCTTCTTCAATAAACATACTTTTTCATACAGTACCCGGCAAAAGTTTTGTTCAATCATGAATAGTAGTGCGAGTCGAAAATAATCGTTAAAGCCTTTAAAATGTCTTCAAATATAAATAAACATCTAGTTAAATTTTTGAGTAGTAATTGGTACAAATAACAGCACTTTTGAGCAATGCAATTCTAGTGGATAAAATGGTCAATTTTTCCGTGCAGTACTGTACGGATTATACGCTCCTCAGCGGTTAAGAGTTTGGCCGAGAGTTGTCTCCTTTCTTTTCCGGCCTAGTGCTGTTCTCTTCTACATTGCGCCTGTCAAACTGAAGGTCACATTGCTACAGAAACTAAACGAAGTATATAACAATTCAACGCTGTATTTGATCAGCTGGTTATCAGCAGCATCCATGTTTTGTATTTTGTACTCATGCATTCTTTGTTATTTGTTAGATCAGATTGAATGTGATTGACTTGGATGTTTATGTTGCAAATTGTCTACAGTAGCTCGTTGTTCTTTTCATATTGTAAATGTATATGTATCTAGTCAGACGAATTGACGCGATATTGTAATAGAACAATAATAACAATCGCCACTGTAGAAAAAAAATCGTTGATTTTAAACTAGACAGCCCCCAATGTAGCACAGGAGAAATAGCGCGCAACCTTGACTTTTCTCATGTTACAGTGTGACGAATTTTAAGGAAACAGTTATTGCATCCTTATTATTTGCAGCGAGTACAAGCCGCGAATAGATTTGTGTCAGTGGTTTCGGCAAAAAAATGCCGTAGGCGAGGGATGGAATTTTAAAGCATGTATAAAAGAAATTAACGTATCTTGACAATACCTCAATGGTAGTGTGGAAAATTGCCTTATAATTAATAAAATTACAATTACCTATCTAGAGTATATTTATGAACCTATTAAGGTTTATGGAATGTTAATTTTATTTTTTTCTCGTGTTCTTAATCCCATGTTGAGGTGTACTTTAAATAGCGTTACATACGATCAGCGATGAACAAAGCTGTTATATAATTAATTTTTATCATAATGGGCGTCTAAAAGCGTATGTATAGACGCGTAGTAGTAGGCTGTTGATATTGCCATTCCACAACCGGTAGTGTGCGTATGTTTACAATCTTCATCGATGTACAGTTCATTTCAAATTAGAGATGCGACCTCGAGGAAAGAATACACACTAGACTTGAGCAAGACAGAAATAGTTGGAACAAGTTTGAAGCGGACTTCTCGATGGACGGTCTTAGGAGATCGACTAGAATTGTACAGTATTAGACGAAACTGTTTAGCAATGTGTTAAAATAAAAATGTATATAAAGTAACAGCAGAAAACAAATTAAAAGTTTTATAGATGTGTAGAGTATTAAAAATTAGAAAATTTAAAAGTAGAGATGGATAGATTAGAATTAGATATAGTAGGTATTAGTGAAGTCCGTTGGCCCGAAGATGGAGACTTCTGGAGTGAAGACTTTAGAGTAATACATACAAGATCGGTAGAAGGTAATTCGGGGGTAGAAACTGTAATGCGTAGGAAAGTAGGACAGAGTATAGAAAGTTATTTACAAACAAAGCGATAGGAGAGTTATGGTTAAATTAAACTCAAAGCCGGTAAAAACGGTATTAGTGCAGGTCTACACGCCTACATCATTTTACAATGATGAAGACGTAGAAGCAGTTTATGCAGATATAGAAGACGTGTTAAGTTTAGTGAAAGGATAGGAAAACCTAATAGTTTTAGGAGACTTCAACGCAGTAATAGCTGAAGGTAAAGTGGGTGCAATAGCAGGTTCTCTTGGATTAGGCAATAGAAATGATAGGGGAGATAGGCTGATAGAATTTTGCGATAAACATAACTTAACCGTCGCGAATACTCTATTTAACCATCACGTTAGGAGGCGCTATACGTGGAAGATACCAGGTGATTTAGGGAGATATCAGTTAGATTACATACTTCTTAGGCAAAAATTTAAAAATCAAGTGAAGGACTGTAGGAGTTAACCAGGAGCAGATATAGACAGCGATCATAACTTAGTAGTTATGAAGTAGTTTTAAATTGAAAATTCTGAAAAAGACGAAAGGTAGGAGACGTCTTGACTTACAAAAGCTAAAATGTAACGAAACGCGTGATAGTCTAGGTAAAAGGACATACTAAATACTAAAGGCGACGGGAGAAACGAATAACGGAGACGTAAGACAGAATGGAACTGCATTAAAAGGTGCCAAAGTCAGCAGCTACAGATATAATATGTCTTAAACGAAACGCAAGTAGGAAACAAATAAATAAAGTGGGAAATAATTAGGATGTGTAGGGCAGCTAAGGAACAGTGGATTGATAGGATGTGTAAAGAATTAGAAGAAAAGTTTGAGGTAGGTAGAACAGGTGAGGCTTATAGTATAATTAAAAGGAATTTTAGAGACGTAGGATACAGTAGTAATAATATAAGAAACGAGGCAGGGGTCATTTTGATAGAAAATGAGGAAAAGGCAAATAAGTGAAAAGAATATTTAGAGAACCTATACGCAGGCCCTGAGTTAGGAGATATATTAGAGAAGGAAGATGAATGGAAGAATAATAAGGCGTCAGGTGTAGATGGAATACAGGGGGAAATTCTAAAACATGCAGGACAAGAGGTTAGAGATTGTTATGTTTAAGCTAGTTAGTCACATTTACGAGACGGGGAAAGTTCCAGAGGATTATAAACGGAACGTGGTAGTAACCATACTTAAAAAGAGAGGTGCGGATAGGTGCGAGACATTTAGAACAATTACCTTAACTTCCCATGCGTCAAAAATCTTAACTGGAATTGTACAGAGGAGGATGGAAAATAGGAGAAGATCAATTTGGGTTTAGATGAAATAGAGGAACGAGGGAGGCCATTCTAGCTTTACGGGTAACAATAGAGAAAACGATAGAAAAAAGAAAGGAAGCGTACATAGGATTTGTAGATTTAGAAAAAGGTTTTGACAATGTTAAATGGGACAAGATGTTAAATATACTTAAAAATGTAGGGATGAGCTACAAAGATAGAGTGATACTTAGCTTGTATAAAGTGCAACAGGCAGTTATAAAGCAAGGGCTGCAACGTAGAGAAGTAAAAATTAGGAAGGAAGTCAGATAGGGATGCACACTGTCACCGCTACTTTTTAATCTATACATCGAAGACGCGATCAACATCATTAAAGACAAAGTAAAGACAAAGTACAACTGTAGGGATAGATATGCAGGGGCAAAAGATTAGTATGCTTAAATTTGCAGATGATATGGCAATATTAGCATCTAGCAAGGAGGTTAGTATTAAATAAAATGGAAGCAGTACTAACAGATCAGTATTGTATGAAAATAAATAAAAGTAAACTAAAATACTAGTATGCAAGGGAAGAAAAAGTAGGGAAGAGCGAATATAAAGATAGGAGAAGAAAAATTAGAAGAAGTGGCTGATTTTAGAAATCTAGGAAGTTAGATAAGTTAAGACGGAAGGAGTAGTAGGGATGTAAAGCAGATGATAGCGCAGGGTCGTGTCGTCTTTAATAAATAGAAGTCACTTCTATGCTCGCGAACGGTTAATTTAGAAATTCGAAAAAGATTGTTAAAGGTGTATGCTTGGATTGCGGCGTTGTACGGGTGCCAAACATGGATAGTGAGCGCGGCGGAAAAGAAAAGGTTAGAAGCTTTCGAGATGTAGTGTTATAGGCGAATGATGAGGATAACGTGGGTAGAAAATATTAGAAATGAAGAGGTGTTTGAAAGAATAGGAGAACAGAGGACTCTACGGAAGTCAATAAAAAATAGGCGAGATAGGTTGGTAGGGCATCTTCTCAGACATGAGGGTCAAAAGGTTTTAATAGTAATAAGAAAAGCAAAAAAGAGTATTAGTCCAAGATTCTAGGGCCCCCAGACGTTACTTATTTTCTCATTCTCTCAATAATATATGTGGGATAAAGTAGTGTTGGTATATACTTTAAGTGTGCGCATACCTGACAGCTTGGGTTGGCGGCCAATTCATAGTTACCATGGGTTAAAGGTAGATAAAAACAGCACATACTTTTCTTAAAGTAAAAAAACAAAATTAACTTCTCAGACTAATAAAACCAAAAACTATTTACACTAATTATTAAAGAACTTAAAAACACTATTAAATTATTACTAAACTTAGGTTATGAATTTTTCTATTTATTTACACTACTGTTGATATATCACTGTTCACTGCGCTGTTTATTTCACTTCTATCACTGTCAATGTATTTCTGGATTCGCTTCTGCAACGGTCAATTTATTTCTTCTTGTCTCGGCGATCGTCTCTTCCTTTAAATACTCTTTTGTTTACTTTCGGGAACCTTCTGGAAACATCCGAATAGCTTATTTTTTCTTTGAACTGTTTACCTGCTTTCCCAGAACGCAGGTACGACACACACATTTACAAATACGGCGCACACGAAGAAAGGCGCCCGCGGTTAGTCGGCGAATCGATAAGTCGTTCACGCACACGTGTGCCCCATCGCACACAAACACACTCGTGCTTGCTGCAATATATTTTATAGAATATTGTTAAAAATTAAAACTCAATACTATCAGACACTTTTCGCTGGCGCTTAGTCTTACCAGACGTTTTAGTGCTCCAAAAAAAAATAATAGAACTTTACTTTTAATCTCAGCTTTGATTTTTATGTATGACACTTAGGGAATTATGACAATACATTTTGTCAGCAGCCACAGACCAATTGGAGGGGCCAAAAATCCACCCCGACATCCGAAATTGTCACAATGCGTACGAGCATGAGCGTGATAATTAGATCGGTTTAGAAGAATCTTATTAAATATATTTAGAGATGGTATGGTTTTTTGAACAGCAATAAATTCAATAAAATAGTAGTTTATTGACGTTTTATAATAAGTAAAGAAATAAGAAAATTGAATAAAAATTTCAAAATTAATTCATTTTAATCTTAAACATTAATAAGCAAACTGTTTTTTTTTTTAATCTCTACTATCATCATCATTGTAGTTTGATAATTTATCATCAATCCAATGTTCGTATTGAATATCTTCATTGTCATCATTACTATCATTCGTTTCATTTTCTGTTAAAAAAATAACATTATTAAGAATCAAATAATTACAAGTTTATATAAATAATTCAAAGTGAAAGTCTAATACCTGATTCTTCTTGAAGCGATTTACTCACAAAGCTCGGCAACTGATCTCTATCAAACCAGTTGAAGTGGTATTGATTGTCTTGCAATATCCATCCATTATTTGCAGGACTGAAAATACTAAGTTCCTTCATATGAGCATTATTCCAGAGATTAGTTATGTAATTAGCTCGTCAAAACTGCTGTAAAAGCACACTCTTGCACGACGGTAAGCTGCTCGCATCAAAGTTTTTCACATTTTCGCGATTCAACTGTTCATTCACGTCAGAAACCATGTAGGTGTTAATGAACAGTTGAAGTATGGCAGCATCTACGTCAATTATTCCGCCCACGTTGTAGATTTCACAAATAATTTTTTGTATTGTGTTAAAAACATTTTGTTCTAGTTCTATTATAATTCTTTATAATTGCTACCTGGTACTCTGCATTTTTCTTCAATATATTGAATGACCTTTGTTTGCCTTTTTTAAAAAAAGTATTGTAATTGCATCCAGTTATTGCATGAAATCCTGGTAAGCAACGGCTTAACGTAGGATCTAAATTTTCGGAAACCCTAGTGACATTAAGATATCTTACATTATTTCCGATACCATTCAATATCTTAACGTGGGAGTTATCATTTTTTAAATGACGCATATTGCCCAGCGTAATTACTGCAATATCACTATCAGAACATCGAATAACACAATTAGCTTGCGCATCAGTATTGCAGATATGATAAATAATTTTAGTGTCAGCTTCCTCATGATCAGAGCACGTTAGATTTTCATCAATATAAGATACTACTGTATTGTTACATTGTTAGTCACGATAAAAGAGTGGCAATTCTTGAAATTAACAAAAATTCTCTTGTTGCCAATAAATGGTACCATCTCGTCAGTAGACCAGTGAAGTATAAAAAAATCGACCAGAGCCTCTTTAAAGCGTATATTTTTTAATTCTTTCGCAAAATCAAACGGTCGAACTTAATCAGGTCCAGCGATGCTAAACTATAGTTGTGTCGATTCATGTAGGAGAGATCTTTCGTAATCTTTTATGGAAGGAGAAAAGTACTGATCAAAAATGACATCAAATCTTGTCGCTTTTAATTGTGTGACCATTTGCAACATTTTTTTGGAGATACTGCCAAATGTTTTAGGGACATTTTTCATTGCATGAAGTAGGAAGAATCCATCAATTACTACAATATCTATATGAGACGGTGGATCATGTACAACGCCCTTTTCCAAACTTTTCATTAAAATGGATTTTTGAATCCTACAAATGCCATCATCAAAATGGCACACTGATAATGGAACTGGAGTTGTGGTATACGAAAGAAATTTTGGCCATATGGACTTTGTGGTCAATAGATATATCAAGTATACGCCCAAATACATCCTTCTGAATACGTAATTCCTGCATTTTACCGCCGATTATCATTTTTCTCTTCTTCTCATAATCTACAGCAAAGTTGTCCATCGGTTTTTTTTAATACCCTTCTTAAACCTATTATCATTTTGCTCACATTCTGCGATAAATGTTTTTTTAACCGTTTCTGAGGCTGCTTTAGCAGATGAAATATTTATTAACGGATCTTTTGGTACTTATCGTCAAATTGATAAATTGACAAAAGGTATCAATAAATGTTTGTAATTGCCTGCTATTATTTTTCATATTGTGATTAGTTAATTCTGCTGTTACATCTTGTTCCTTTTGCATATCTAAATCTTTATACACACAACTAATAATTGTTGATCTTATATCATGGATGAGAGCCCATCGATGACGTGCTGAGATAGAATTGGTGAAATGTATTATACCTGTCAGTCTCCTGGCTGCATTTACGTTAATCCTTTGTTCCAGAACTAAGTCAATTGGTTGTTTTGAAAAGGGTTTATTAGTTCTTTGAATGCTAAAAAAACTTTTTGAAATTGTTCAAACAAATCAGGGCGAGTGTCGGAAACTTTCATAAAATTATCATAATATTTAGATGCGCAGCCAGCATAATTTTGCTGATTGCATATAAAAAATAGATTAGTGATTTTTGGTAGTACAAACAAACGAACAGTTCAAAATCGTCTACGTGAATGCTTCTTGATAAAATTTGATAATGTTGAACAAGATGAATATAGATTAAATAAAACTGAGGTGTTTTACCAAACTCCTTGTAAATGTCATAGTTATTGATTAGTTCATGAAGTTTTTGATCCTCTATTTTAAAAGAAGATACTGATGAAGTTCTTAATCGTGCAATTTCTTTGGCCATTTTATCTGTGACCACTGAATTTTTAATTTCTAAAAATGAATTGAAATGTTAAAATTTCCAGTTCTACAGCAATCAACGGATGAAGTCTTTTACACCTATTGAAGTGTTTTCCTTCAAGAAATCTACTAACGGATCCTGAAGCCAACAAATTGCTTAGTACCATAATATTAGTTAGGTCACAATCGATGATTACTTTGCCTATTGCTTTAAAATAAGCCATTATAATGTGAAAAGGTCTCAAATGTATAAATAAATTATCAAGATCTGATTTTTTTGTAGCTTGAAGTTGCAAAGCAACTTTCGCTATTGCAAGATCGTAGGTAACTTGAATGGATGACTGTTGCACTTCTTCACAAATTTTCTGGCTTTGTCTCATAGTTTTAACAACTACTGATTTGTTAGTAGGTGATTCATTTATGGGAGTTAAATAAGAAACTCTTTGTTTCAGGCTATCATTATCAATTAGTAGTAAACAATTGAATCCGACCCACATTGGAACATCTTGTAATTGTAGAGCATGGCTAATCATCCAAACCGTATCTATCATTTCGAACAGTTGTAAATTTCTAGGGAACAAATATTTACCTTCATGAGCCGACAAATCCATATCATTTTTCTTTTTAGCAACTGGTTCTTCTTGCAAATCTACGGTTACAGCTTCAAAAGCCATTCGTCTCCTTTTCTTCTTCTTCGAGTTTAACGTTGTGTTATTGTTAACAGCAGGTAAATTTATCAATTGTGATTCAACTGGAGTATTTAAATCAATGTTTTGATAAATAATCCCGACTGTATCGTGTAATGTATTTTTGCCACTCTTAGTTTCCACAAACCTGTCAAAATTAACACAAGAAACCCCAGTACAGAGATGTGGTGATTTTACAATTGTTTCCGGACATATACTTGATTTCTGTATCGAAGTATATGCTACTTCTGTTTCAAGCTCTTCTATAGCAGGATAACTTATGCAATGACCATATCTATGGATGATATCAATAATTTTTCGACTACTATTTAAACTCTTCAAAGACATTCCGAGCATAGTATGTTTTGATGTTTTGAGATTTCCATTGTAAACACCATACACGACATCTTCACAATAAGATTTGATTTGTCGAATACATTTTGAATAATTTTTGCGTTTTCGATTACTACCGGCTATCAGAATGGAAGTCTAATAAAGCTTGTGGTACCGATACGTCACCTTCTTTTAAATGTTTTTCAGTTATAAGTTGTGGTAACTTTATTTTTGTACTTTGCAAAACAGATTTCCGTAATAATAAAGCAGCTTTGGTTAAAATGTCTTCATCTTTCAAATGTTCTAATGATTGGCCATCAATAGAAATTAAATTTTTTGGAGCAACTAATTTTTTATTTTGGATTATAAAAAATTCAATCAGCTTATCAAATGATTTTGCTATCTTTATTTCAAAATTGTGTGGTGTGAAATTTTCTTTCATTTCTCCACAGTTACCTTCTTCACTATTATTTTATATTTCCATGTAATGTCTATGAATATAAGTCAAAAAATAACATCTTCCTTTTTTGATTATATTGTCATTAATTAAAGCAGATATTTTCTTAAAAGCAGCGTGATGATGCTGACGGAGATCATGCCAATCACTTTTGGGTGCTTCTTTTTTCGGTGATGCTTTATAAAAAAATCTAATCAGCAAGGATGATGATAAAAAACCTTTAAAAATAAATAATTTACTAGTTTATTAATCAACTCCTTATGATTTTCATTTTCTTCATCTAATTTAGAAAGAAAGTGTTTCTTATCACATGAATGAAGAGGTAATCTTTTGGAGCGATGCTTTTTAGTTGTCTGGTCACAAAATATACAGTTACTATAGTTTTCATCAGTACTTAAATTACTTTCCTTCAACATAATAGTTTCCTGAGGTGGATAAATATTTTCCAACTGTAAATTATTTTCAGCTAAATTTAATGAAACTGGTTCGAAAAACTCTGGTATAATACTCGACTCAGGTACTGTAGTACGTGTCACGTGTAGAAGTTGCTGGACTTTGTGAAACAAGTGATTGTGGCTCAATACATTGTGTATCCAATTCAGATGTCGATGGACATGCTGCTGATGAATTGTCTATAATATTTACAGATTATCTTCTTGGAGTAGATTTTTCTATAACTATAGCTTTTGAAGGGTAATATTTTTTCATCAAACCTGTAAATGATAACCCCTCTCAAATAAATCAGGTGGCAATACAATTTTTTGAATTTCAGGTTATGCTCCTTTCGATGTTTTAATATTGTTTAACACTTTTTCAACGTCTCTTCCGTGAACAATATTAAATTCACATCGGAATTCTAACAAAAGACACAGTTTTATAATTCTGCCGTGATATCTTTTAGAAAATAGTAAATATTTTCACTTTAACTCAAACACGTTGTGACTGAAATCACACACGTAGTAAGAATAGGAGGAATATCGATGCACATAGATATCTCTACCACACTCAATCGTACGAAGAATGACCTCGCGCTCATGCGCATTGAGACACTTTATGTGTGTCTGGGGGGATTTTTGGCCCCTCCAATTGGTTTGACTACTGACAAAATGTATTGTCATAGTTCCCTAAGTATCATACATAAGAATTAAGACTAAGATTATAAGTAAAGTTGTATTATTTTTTATGGAGCATTAAAACGTCTGGTAAGAGTAAGCGCTGGCGGAAAGTGTCTGATAGTACTGAGTATTAATTTTTAACAACATTCTATAAAATATATGTAAGAATCAACATTGAGACTTTAAGAAAAGTAAGTGCTGTTTTTATCTGCCTTTGGCCGCCAACCCAAGTTAGCAGGTATGCATACAATTAAAGTATCTACTAACACTACTTTATACCATACATATTATTTGTGATAAAATAAGTAAGTCTGGGGGGCCTGGGTTCTTGCTCTATATGCATGTCACAGGTTTCCCGATCTTCCGCTGTTAAGAAATTAAGGGTCAGAACTTAAGAAGTAGCAGTGGAACACTTCCAAGAAGGACTAACCGATCGGATGCAGGATCTTGGTCTACCAAAGCAAACATCTGAACTTCTAGCATCCAAAAGAAAAAACAGTCTAAAACCAAGGATAAAATTAACAATTTGTAGAAAACGAGAGGTGGGACTTGTTCCTTACTACAGCGAAAATGAAGAACTTGTTTGATGTAACAATATTCCCGGAAACTAACAACCTCCTCCAACCCTAACCTAACCTACTCTAACTAATTGCTGAACTAGGGTTACATTAGGTTATATTAGTTACTATTTCAAAATTTCGATTAATAAAAATAAATTACAAATTTGTGAAGGTTTTCGAGGCCATATTGTTCTGATTCAGGTCTAAAGGTCGTCGTTATTGGAGCTGCTTCCTAACGTTTTGATAGCACCAGCGGCGAGCGACTGTCCAGCACCGGACAAGGATGGACCCCTGAAGAAGTTCGCCACTCGTGTTAGCGAAATGTTAGGAAGAAACTCTAACAAAGTGGGTATACTAAGTACCTTTCTCTTATCTGCTTGTTGGATTATAGAGCGAAGTATAGACTGGAATGGGATTCATTGGTCAATAAGAGAAAACATGATTGTAGGAATAAACGAACCATTAGTGGAGCAGAAAAAAAAAGTGAGGACTCATGAAACAATCTGTTAAGGATTTGACTACTTCAAATACATTTGTAGATCAGTTCCTAAACTAAGTATGGAATAGCCGAAGACGGAAATTTTCGATATTCCTTAAATTCGCAAACTTATTAAGGACTCTAGTTTTAAAAGTCAGATGACGACTGTAGGAGCTGCTGCTTGGTGTACCTTTATGTCGATCGTTAAGAACTTCTTGGGTAACCACAAAGCGGACAATTATGAAGAAATGGTGCAATAGAAGATAATGAAGTTGAAAAATTGGGTTCTCATATGAGTATTTTTTAAAACTCATACACACTTTTTTCATAGTAGTCGCTTGGATAAATTTTCCCGACAATCTTCCTGACTTAAGTGAGGAAAAAGAAGAAATATTCTACCAAGATGTGAGAATATAAGAGGGCAGATGGGACAACCATGACGGACTAGTGCAGGAGCCTTCAGTGTGATATTCCTGACAACCCACATGAATGAAAATCATATAAACAGAATTTTTTCCTTATGAATTAGCTGTAATTTTCCAAATTAGACCATTGTATTTCTTTGTTATTATGCCGAATAAAACATTGTGGGTGCTAAGGAAGTAGTGAGCTATCGCCAGCGTTCTCTCAAAAATTCCGATATCACGGCTGTATGAAGTTGGCAAGTGAAAATTTGTTTTTTACTATTTAAAATTATTATTATTTGATAGTTAATGGATTATTGACGCACTTTTATTGTGTATTGACAATTAGTTGTTTAGTAATTGGCAATTGAAATGATAAACGAGAAATTGGCAAAAATATGTTTTTATCACGTTTCACCAACTAAAATAAATTTAAAGGAAAGACATTACACAAATATTCAATTCATTATGAGTCATTTTACTGATTTTGTTCATTTCGAAAAAATTGTGACATTGCAGCGGTTCGTTTCAATTCGATATTTACTGAAGTGCTGTGGGATACACAATATTTTTGGTTTTTCCTATCGAAAATTGGTCGTACCAACTCAGAAACCTTCTTTAGCTCATGAACAACTTTGCTAAAGATCATCACATAATCAAATGCATAGTTTACGACTCTATAAAGGACATACAGACAAACATTCATTTTTATATTAATAGATAATAAAAACTTTTATTTGCCATTTTATTTTATTTGACTTCACGCTCAACACGTCAGTTGTCGATTACTAAAAAACATACAACGTGTAATTATACAACACGCTACTGAAGTGAAACTTCTTCAAGCACACAAACATACCGGGAAAGGGGTTAAGGAATTGGTTTAATGGTAATATTTGTACACTATGAATTTAAATTTTACACTATACATGCCGGAGTTTTCTCTAACGAACGTTGCGTTGAAGCGCGTTCACGGCTCAAGCGAACTCCAGTACGAACTCGACTACGTGGTCGAGTAGAGGGGGGACATCCGTTGCATGATTTCGTTACATAGCAACTCGCAACTCGCATACCCTACTGTGCTTAAAGAAGTTTCACTTCACAAAAAATAATTATCACCAAGCCATAACATTGCATCAATAATATAATCATCAACGGACCGTTAACAATTGAAATAGTCAAATAAATCTAAAAAAGCAGGTAGCAATACACTACAGGTGGCATTTACTACGCTGTTTGTAGTCATTTATAAATCGCTGCTAAAGATATCAGGTAGAGTTGTTCTGTGTTCTGTCAGAACTGTTTGCGATGTGCTGACGAGACCCAAGAAGATCGAAATCGCGAGCCGCGTCTGTCGGTTTCGACAGAATACTGACTACCATATGAACTTTTAAGCTACATATTCGTACAAGTATTTCCTGGACACAGAAAGTTTGGTAGCAAATACACTACAGGTGGCATTTACTACGTTGTTTGTAGTCATTTATAAATCGCTGCTAAAGATATCTGGCTGTTCTGTGTTCTGTCGGAACTGCTTGCGACTTGCTGATGATACCCAAGAAGATCGAAATCGCGAGCCGGTTTCGACAGAATACTGATCAGTGATCACCATATGAACTTTTGAGCTACATATTCATACAAGTATTTCTTGTGTGCAATATTTGATGGAATAGAATGAAATAATTACAACTGAAACGAAAGAATGATCGTATTTTTAATATTGTTTAAGTAATTTATTTAAGTGACCATTCTCATATGACTTGTAATTGTCACTACTAATGTTTTGAATGAATGTGAGTTTTGCCTGTCACTTACAACACTTCTATTTCTAGAAGCTTAATGCCATTTTCAAAATTTTTGAAATGTACACATCCACGTTTGTAATATTCGAAATGGATATTTTTAATGTCCATTGTACTAATCGGGATACACCTGATACAAAACTAAAACTGTTGAACGTCATTACAGTAAATTATGTCATACCAACTAATGTAAATATCGTCAAATTCTCTCGAAAGACACAAATTATGTGGAATCACATAGGTAATGTTAATAATCTCATTTAACTGCTTGTTTGTGGAAAATTAAAGAATATATAGTGAATCCAACTATTTTCATTTTTTTTAGCTCACACATTCGTTTTGCTTACAACAAACCCACCATTTTACACCATGTTTCAAATCATTATATCCGTATTTGTGACCGTTTAAAAAAGCTAATTGGCTTCCTCCTTCGACTGTCAATAAACTGTATCGCGAACATTTTTATTACAAGAGTAAAGAAAGCTGGATTTTAAACACAAAAATTTGTCGTATTGCACAAAATAGCACTAATTTTAAATGTATGTAAAATTCGAAGTAACAGTTTCAACCCTTAATTAGACAATAAAAAGAAGGGATTGAATCAATCAAGAGTAAACAGGAATATAAGTGGAAAGATTGTGTGAATAGAGGGCGCCCTATGTATGATCTATTTACACTTGAATTTTGTTTGAGGTTATTCAATTTATTATTAAAGAATCTTATTCGTACTTTTCTGCCTGTGCAATGTAATGCTCATGGAAATTAATCCAGATTAAGTCAGAATTGAAAAAGGGATGCGCATCGTGTATTGACAAAAAGGTAGACCTTGTAGAAAGGTTAGTAAAACCACCTCAATATGTGTAATTTTTTATGGTTTTCTGTTAAAGTCACAGTAATAATACTGTAAAAATAAGATATTTTTTGTAGATTAGAAGAGATGAGAGACTAATTTTAACTTCTTTGGTAAATTGCATTCCCCAGAATCAGAACAAGATGAAGTTATAATTATACCACATGACAGGTTTTATACAGACATAAAGAGTAGTACTCCATAAATTTAATTTGATATAAACTTTTTACCCTTTTGGTATACGCTCATTATAATATTTAAGTTTTAATTTCAATACGAATGTTCATCTTGCGGAATCACTCCTACATCGATATTATAATTCCATTGCAACAAAGTTATAATATATATAGATAATATAACATGTAGGTACATATTTGTGAGGGTGCATTCGTCAAGGCCATAAATGCGCAATGATTCGAGTAAACTCGAGACACGAAAATTTCGTGACGAGACAAGATAACATTAGCTGGAATCGAGACGGGAGCTAAGCTTTTTGGTATCTGTTCATTTTTTATTGTTGTATCTTAAAAAAGACGTTAAACAAATACAATTTAAGTGAAATGAGAGTGAGAAAGCTTTCGAACATATGAGATGGGGCAAGGCAGAAAAAAAATTGAAAACCATCAGGAAGATGAAACGATAAAAAGAGCATTCTGTCTCGTCTTTCTTCGTGACAATTCAAAATATACGTTGAAGTGACCAGATTACCCTTATTTGAAACCAGGGTGGTCTTTGGAGGGTACTACATCAGCGTTTTTCACATTTAGTGTGGTGGACCAGTATCATTTTTACTAACGCTCAAAGTTTTTCCACTTTGCTAAAAAAGCAATAATGAAACCAAAGGATTTTATTCTTCAGTTTTTCAAGGAACTACACGTAAATTACACATAAATTATTGGTTAGTTCCTTAACTGTGGCTCAACGCCACCCGAAGTGGGGGATATATATTCATGTTGTTCCTATTTTGTTTTTATTGTACTAACTGTAGAAAAGCCAATCTCATTTAATTAGTATTGTGGACCGGCGACATTTTGCACACGGGCCACCGCCGGTTCACGGGTCACTACTTTGATAAACGTTGTAGGTACTAGATAATTCATAGAATAGAAATTAAATTAGGAAAATTACACAACTGGATATCCCTTTTACAATTAGATGATCATGCCGGATGTGTGATGACTTTATTTTGAAACCAGCGCGTTTAACATTCTAAACAGTGGTCAGGCTCGGGCTCGGTTCGGGTAGGTAGTTGACCTTACGTAATTTAGAGGGGGGATAAAAAAAGCATAAAACAAAAGATAATATTGTTAAAACGATTATTATATTAAATAACAATGCCACACAAAGCTCGCTTAATTGCGCAACGCAAAAATGTTATTCAGTCGATCTTATGAAATGTCGTCTTTCAGAGAACAGAGGAGGAACGAATGAAAGCGGATAAATCGAACGAATTCTGGTTAGTGTTACAACAGACTTCTGCTTCCGCTTCCGCAATTACGGAAGTTCCGCATATAAAATATATGCATCCGTTTCTGTATTTGGTTTCGCATTTTTATAACGGAAGCTTATCGTAACTTAACAAAATCTTTTTAAAAAATGGCGTTTTCAAGACACAATTTAAATAGAATTGCTCGTTGCAAAGCTGCATGTTGTGCAGGTACCTGGATCAGTTTTCAGCGGCCCCTTTGTAATATTGTGAACGTATTATTATTAAACCATTTACGTTTATAAAGTATTAGCATCAATGTAGCGTTATTATTATAGTTTATTTTATTATGTAAATATTTTACGTAAATATTTTCCAAATTATTGTTCTCTTATTAATTTCCTACTTTAATCTAAAAACGTCCAGGATTTTCAGCTCCCCCTTAGCCAGTTATCCTAATAATTTCATTTTGGAAAATACTAATATAGTTATAACGTTTATATTTATTTTATATAGTATTTGCTCAGCGGTGTAAATTTTAACTTAAAAGTACAATTTTGAAGCCAAAAAGAAGTTCCATTTGGTATTATTTTGTTGATATTAACGATGTAAAATTTGTAATGAAATATTCGCGAAAAGGGCGCACGACCACTGCATTAAAGAATCAACTAAAATCATTACACTTCCGCATCCACTTCACCAAATTACTAGTTATTTCTGTTTCCGCTCTGCCACTTCCGTTGCATCGCTACTTCTGGTATAAACCCCCTAGTCTATTCATACTTTTTTGAAAAATCCACAACGTTCCTTGGGTTATTTGCTTGCTCATTTTGTCTCTTCAAAAGTTGCAAAAACATGACATTATAAAATCGTCCTTATAAAACAATATCATAGCATTAACGTCTACAATTTCACCCACTGCAAATTGCTGTAACAATTTAAAAGAATGGGCTGAATCATTTTCGAATCTACTTTTTAAAAGTGAAAATATGGAATTTGAGGTTTGTTTAGTTGAAGGTCATATTTCCATATTTCTAGGAATTTGTGTCATTAAAAGAAGCATTTAAAAACTGGAGAAACGCTTCTACCTTTTTAATGCTAAAGATGGTACCTAGCTGCAGCTATTTTGCTGTACCGAAATTGCTGTTCGGATACTGCCATAAAAGATCAGTACAATACTATTTTCAATAGATTGAAACTTTTCTTTTATAACATGGTTATTTACAGCGTAGGTCGTAATTTGGGGAAACAAGTGTCCACGAAGCATTCGAATTTCTAGATGTAAATCCGAAAGTATACACTCAAAGATATTCATGCCTCATGGGTGCAGTTACAAAATGACGGAAAAATTCAGCTTGTTTAATTATTTTCCATAACAAACCCGTTTTATATTATTTCCCTAATCCGACAGACATGTAGCCCGAGCATTATTTCAAACATTTACCTACTTACATTTTTCTGCGCACATTCGAGGAATGTGAACTTTAAAAATTTTTGTTGCTATGACCACACAAAATAAAACAATAAAACTTAAATTTCCACACAATGTTTAAAGAAACTTAAAATGCGTTCCGAAATCCAAAAAGCCATGCTTAACTATAAATAGAATTTTATTTGACTTATATTCAAACAGATTACTATAAATAAATTTAGAAATAAGGGGTGAATGTAGTCTCAAAATGATTTGAAAGTGGCACAATATAGGTACTAATTTTTCATATTATTTTCTGATAATTTTTATTGCTGTTAAATGCTTTTGTAGTTTTATATGACGAAAAAATAAATCTAGTTGATAAAATTTTATTGCTCCTTCCTACGCATTATTATTGTCGTAGTTTAGGAAATGCAGTTTCAAATAAATGACTGACGATAATTATCTGAGGCTCATAACCTCAATCTGCTGAATAATTATTATTTAATTACCGTAATTATTTACAATAACAAAAAAATATTGTTGATATCGCCCACAAATACTGATTTTTAATGTATAATGGGCTACTTCAATTAACACTATTCTTATTCACGACGTTTCAACGATTTATTGTTAACCTTTTCTGGCGATTAATATAATTTTTTATTACATTGACGGTTTACAGAAATATATAGTGTTACTTTAGATCAGTTGAGAGCGGATAATCAGTATTGACACTTCAGTTAAGTTCTTATTTGTGATGTTACGTCGGCCTTAACGCCAACCTCATCAGTCTAGTCTGAAATGTTCATATGTTCAAATACAGACAAATATGTATAGTCAATAAATTAACAGTATTTTAGAACTATACTAATTGTAAGTGCATTTAAGTGCATAAGTGTATCAATTAAGTCGATGTACACTGAAGACTACCATACGATTAGTATACTTCTAAAATATTTTATTTACTATATTTACGTAAACCATCAATGCACTAAAAAACTATTTATCGCCTCAAGAGATCAACACTAAATCGTTGACGAAATGTTGTGAATAAGAATGGTGTGCCAATTTAAAGTAGGTCCTGGAGATCCTTACATATGATATCAAAAGAAAGATATTCTATTTATGTATTAGTGTTGTAAGAAAACATATTAAAATATTCCTTGAATTCGAATATTTTGTTTGATAATATATACTCGGAATAAACTAGTTTATTAGGAATGCAATATAAATTCGAACGGGTTCGAGTGTAGCCTGTTGTGGCGCCAGTGTTGGTGCGCGCAAGCAGTTAACTTATAATATTACGACTAGTGTTGTACGAATACGTATTAAAATATTCGTTGAATCCAAATATTTTGTTTGATAATACGTATTCGGAATAAACTAGTTTATTTGGCATGCGTATTAATTCGAACGGGTTTTGAGCGTTGTTGTTGTGTCGTCAGTGTTGGTGCGCACGCAGCTACGTAATAATATTACGACTAGTGTTGTAAGAATACGTATTAAAATATTCGTTGAATCCAAATATTTTGTTTGATAATACGTATTCGGAATAAACTAGTTTATTTGGCATGCGTATTAATTCGAACGGGTTTTGAGCGTTGTTGTTGTGTCGTCAGTGTTGGTGCGCACGCAGCTACGTAATAATATTACGACTAGTGTTGTAAGAATACGTATTAAAATATTCGTTGAATCCAAATATTTTGTTTGATAATACGTATTCGGAATAAACTAGTTTATTTGGCATGCGTATTAATTCGAACGGGTTTTGAGCGTTGTTGTTGTGTCGTCAGTGTTGGTGCGCACGCAGCTACGTAATAATATTACGACTAGTGTTGTAAGAATACGTATTAAAATATTCGTTGAATCCAAATATTTTGTTTGATAATACGTATTCGGAATAAACTAGTTTATTTGGCATGCGTATTAATTCGAACGGGTTTTGAGCGTTGTTGTTGTGTCGTCAGTGTTGGTGCGCACGCAGCTACGTAATAATATTACGACTAGTGTTGTAAGAATACGTATTAAAATATTCGTTGAATCCAAATATTTTGTTTGATAATACGTATTCGGAATAAACTAGTTTATTTGGCATGCGTATTAATTCGAACGGGTTTTGAGCGTTGTTGTTGTGTCGTCAGTGTTGGTGCGCACGCAGCTACGTAATAATATTACGACTAGTGTTGTAAGAATACGTATTAAAATATTCGTTGAATCCAAATATTTTGTTTGATAATACGTATTCGGAATAAACTAGTTTATTTGGCATGCGTATTAATTCGAACGGGTTTTGAGCGTTGTTGTTGTGTCGTCAGTGTTGGTGCGCACGCAGCTACGTAATAATATTACGACTAGTGTTGTAAGAATACGTATTAAAATATTCGTTGAATCCAAATATTTTGTTTGATAATACGTATTCGGAATAAACTAGTTTATTTGGCATGCGTATTAATTCGAACGGGTTTTGAGCGTTGTTGTTGTGTCGTCAGTGTTGGTGCGCACGCAGCTACGTAATAATATTACGACTAGTGTTGTACGNACGAGAAGAAACAAATTGACTGTTGCAGAAGTGAATCCAGAAATAAATTGACAGTTATTGCAGTGAAATAAATAGTGCAGTGAATAGTGATATATCAACAGTAGTGTAAACAAATACAGTAATTCATCACCTAAGTTTAGTAATAATTTAATAGTGTTTTTAAGTTCTTTAATGATTAGTGTAAATAAATAGTTTTTGTCGTTATCAGTGTGAGAAGTTAATTTTGTTAAACCCACGAACATTACATGCGAACTCCCTTAGACTTCATTACACATTCAAACAGTAAAACACTTTCTCCCATTCATCGAAACTTAAAATTAGTTTTGTTTATTAATGGCTCATACGGTTTTCTAAATTATATATTTGTACAAAAGGTTCTCTCTTTGAACGTAAAATAAATTCAAGAAATTTCTATTTGAATATTCTCCTTTGGTACTTTGCTGCACAATACTGCGATGTGAAAGGCAACGGGAAACCACCACATTATGATCCCAAGTAAAACGGACAACTATTCAAATTAAATGAAAGGGTCCTCTGGGGTAAAGCACTCCAAACGTAAATTAGTACACCATGCGGATGTCCGGGCGGGGACTACCTCGGCGGATGTCATCAATATGTGCAATAGGGGAAGGTGCAATATTTCACGAGTCGGAGCGTGGAATGTTAGGACAACGAGACAAATAGGGAAAATAGAAAATTTAAATAGAATAGACTAGAATTAGATATAGTAGGCATTAGTGAAGTCCGATGGCTAGAAGCTGGAGACTTCTGGAGTGGAGACATTAGAGTAATACGAGTACATACAGGATCGGTGGAAGGTAATTCAGGGGTAGGAATTGTAATGCGTAGGAAAGCAGGGTAGAAAGTAAAAAGTTATTTACAAAAAGCGTTAGAATAGTTATGGTTAAATTAAACTCGAAGCCGGTGAAAACGGTATTAGTGCAGGTTTATATGCCTACATCGTCTTACAGTGATGAAGACGTGGAAGCGGTTTATGCAAATATACAAGAAGTGTTAAGTTTAGTGAAAGGACAGAAAAACCCAATATCTGTAGGAGACTTCAATGCAGTAATAGGTGAAGATAAGGTAAAGAGGGTGCAACAGTAGGTTCTTTTGGATTAGGCAATAGAAATGATACGGAAAATATAGATAAACCTTATTCAACCATCACGTTACGAGGCGCTGTACGTGGAAGATTCCAAGTGATTTAGGGAGATATCAGTTAGATTACACACTTACTATGCAAAGATTTAAAACTCAAGTAAAGGATCGTAGAAGTTATCCAGGAGCAGATATATATAGCGATCATATAGTAGTAGTTATGAAGACCAATCTTAAATTGAAAATTCCGAAAAAAGGCAAGGATGGAGACGTCTCGACATAACGGGAAAAGTTTCCCTGTGTGAGGTATTATGCATCATGGGGTTAGATTAGGTTTTGACAGGAGAGTATTTCCTGATTGGTGCGAGTGCTATAAATGAATCAACGATTTAGGTTCGGTTAAGGTGGAATAGGTTCCTCTGATTCACATATAGGGTAGTCCAAAAAGTACGCAATATGCTCGTCACGACAAAACTGAAAGTTAAACCGAAAAATTTTTCAAGCAAAACTTCTTCCCTATCTTAATTGAAGACAGCCTGTACAGGGACAAAAGATCAGTATGCTTAGATTTGCAGATGTTAAAGCAGTATTAGCATCTAGCAAGGAGGAGTTAGAGATAGTTTTAATTAAAATGAAAGCGGTATTGGCAAAACGGTACTGAATGAAAATAAAAGTAAAACAAAAACACTGGTATGCAAGGGAAGAAAAAGTAGGGAAAGAGCAAGTGCGAGTATAAAGATAGGAGACGAGAAATTAGAAGATGTGGCTGATTTTAAGTATCTAGGAAGTCAGGACGGAAGTAGTAGTGGCGATATAAAACAGAGGATAGCGCAGAGTCGAGTCGCCTTCAATAAAAAGAAGTCACTTGTATGCTCGCGAACGGCTAATTTAGAAATTCGAAAAAGGTTGTTGAAGGTGTATGTTTGAAGCGAGGCGGTGTACGGGTGCAAAACATAGACAGTGGGCGCGGTGGAAAAGAAAAGGTTAAAAGCGTTCGAAATGTGGGGTTACAGGCGAATGATGAGGATACCGTGGATAGAGAAGGTTAGAAATGAAGAGGTATTAGAAAGAATAGGAGAACGTAGGACTCTACGGAAGTAAATAAGAAAAAGGCGAGATAGGTTGGTAGGACACATTCTCAGGCATGAAGGTCTAGTCAGAGACACATTAGATGCAGAAGCAGGCATTAAAAAGAGTAGAGGTAGACCTAGATTGAGTTGTTGTTCGCAAATAGTCAAGGATGTGTGATGTTGTAAGTTTTAGGGAAATGCGAAGATTAGCTCAGGATAAGAAGGAGTGGAGGTGCGTGGCCAACCAGTCTTAGGTCTGATGATTAAATTTAATGTAGAGGTGGGATGGGTAACCAATTTATATCCGGTACCCGTCGGATCCAGCAGTTTTGGACGCCGAGTATCAGCGCTGGGTAATTCAATCTCAGTCGTTAATTTTCTGCATGTATACATTTTTTACATTAAATTTAGGAGGGGTAAAAGTAGACCTAGATTAGATTACTGGGTTGTTCTAGTTTTAGGGAAATGCATAGATTAGCTCAGGATAGGAAAAAGTGGAGGTGCGTGTCCAACCAGTTTTAGGACTGACGGCCTTATGATGGTGATGAAGTCATTATCAAAGAATTACATGGATGGTATTCTTATTATGAAGTTTAAATATTAAAACTAAAACATAAATGGAGAAATTCTGTTCTACATTTGATAACTGTGTTTTAAGTCGAAGTATGCATGCAAAATGAAGAAGGGTGATTCTGACTTAAGGTTGGACTATTGCTTTTGGGTACAAGGTGAAATCGGGGATGATCCACTTTTTGCACGAAACATTCTGATTACCGATGAAGCTACTTTTTACAGCAATAGTACGTTATGCTCTCAGATTTGTAAGTATTGGGCAACCCGAACTTTAATACTGACTCCAAAGATCAATACTATGGCAAAGTAAACCTGTGGCTAGAAATTTGGAATCAACAGGTAATTGGGCCATGCTTTTGCCAGAAAATTTTAATGCAGCTGCATTCTATAACTTCTTAAACAGTGTCATTGAAGAAAGGATAGATAGTGTATCTTTGCATTTGCGACGAAAATTGTATTTCCAGCAGGATAGGCCTCCGTGGCAAAATTTGCATGGATACAAAAAGCCAATTAAGAGTTTGAACGTCGAATGATTCTCTGTATCACTCGGAATGGGCATCTTACCGAAAACTGAACACATGCTACAGTTACTAAAGAGGCGGCTCCTCTCAGAGCCACAAATGTATACCAGAATCGAATATGTTAGATTTCCGCCCAAACTTTCAGAAAAAATAACAATAAAACATATAAATTGTTGAAGTTATACTTCTTTAGGCGCGTTATGAAAAACTGATGAGAGTGAAATTTCAAGATGCGCGCGCATCACTGTAACACAAAATTAACAGGATGAAGTTGCCCACTCAACCGAATTCATTAAGTCTCGGAAAAAAGCTACCAACGAAATAGAAATAAAACCTCTCTTAGTCGCGCATGTTGGTACGCTTGTCGCCTCTGATCACTGTTTTCATATTTATTTATAATATTTATCCACATGGTTTTAGTTTTTACAGTCACAACACGTGTTTTATTTTCATACAAGTGCGAATTATATATGTGGCAATAAAATATATTCAGTAGTGATTTAAATTGAATATTTGGATTAATATTATTTACTATTTGTGAATATTAGTGAAAAAATTGTGCTAAAATACTTTTTTAAGTGCTCCAATATAATTGAGGTTAGTTATCCCTATGTATTATTTATTGATATAAATTAAAATATCATTATTTAATATAATTAATACTAAATATTATTAAATTATCAATGTTGAATATTTATTTAATGATGCCAAAGAAGTATAACTTCTCACGCGCGTGCATAAGTACACGCACTAATTTTTTTTTAAAGTGTTATAAAACGCCTTCCAATCAAGCGATTAAAAAATATTTATGAATAATGAAAAAACCCAAACGGTAGAAAGAGATTTTACTACAACAGGGGAATGCAGATTCAAATCCACTTAGTTACAAATAAAATTTTCATTACTTAAGCTACATTTAATTAAAATAAAAAAATCAAATTAAATTTTAAGCAAAATCGATTCCTGACGTTAATATATCTGCCATTTAAACGAAAATTTATTTTTTCTGTTTTCAAACACTGTATAGCAAATCGAATTAAGATGCTACAGACTACCTTGAATTAAAATAGAAAGTTTTGCTTTTTTTTCGGTGAAACTTACAGTTTTAATTGTGCTTTTAACAAATCTGAGACACATTAGTAAGGACAGCTCGATCTTCGCAGATATAAAATAGAAAATTAGCAAAAGAAACACACTTATGACAAATTTTAAATTTCCATTATCTGTTACACACAGTGATGACGCGTGGGTTGGAATTAATTCATTAAAAATTCGGGGGTTTCATTTTTGGAAAAACGCTAGAGCACGTTGATTTTTACTTTTAGCTGCGGGGTTTTTCTTGGTAAATTGATGTACACATGGTGGCCCAAAAACAAGCGACTACCACCGACTTAATTTTTTTAAATGAAAGCACCCATTTTCTTTTATAGTTTTGAATTCTGAATCGAATTTTAACTATGTTTCATATATAATTACAAAATTACATAATATCCAATTCAGCTGTACTTTACCCAAATGCTGAGCCAGATATATCGCGAATAGTATGAGATTACCTTGGCAATATTTTCTCAAACAGATGGATCGGAAGAATAGGCGTTATCGAATGGCAACCTAGGTCTCCAGACTTGACCCCACCAGATTTTTATCTGTGGTGTTATTTGAAATATAAAGTCTACTTCAATAAACCGGAAAATGTTGAATAATTGAAGAACGGAATTAGAGCTGAAATACAACAAATCCAGTCACAAACCTTAACTAAGTTAGATTTTCAAGAGCGACTTGTCAGGAAGTTAATGGTCAATAATTTGAACATTTGAACAAATAATTTGTTATTCTATTGTTTCATAAATTTCCAAAAAACAAGCCCCTCAATTTTAAAAATGTTTGTTTCAACCTACGCGCCTTCTCAAATTTGAAAGAAATCATTCGTATATTTATCGACAACTAACTACTGACTTAAGGTATAACACATGGTACATGGCACAAACCGTTTATAATCCTCTGGAACTTTCCCCGTCTCGTATATGTGACTAACTAGCTTAAACATACGATCTCTAACCTCTTGTCCTGCATGTTTTAGAATTTCCACCTGTATCCCATCTATACCTGGCGCCTTATTATCCTTTAAGCTTTTTAATGCTACATCAAACTCTTCTCTCATTATGGGATATCCTAGTTCACCTATTTCCACACTATCTTCCTTCTCATTAGAGAATATTAATATCTCCTAACTCATAGCCTACGTATAGGTTCTCTAAATATTCTTTCCACCTATCTGCCTTTTCCTCATTTTCTATCAAAATGACCCCTGCCTCGTTTCTTAACACGTCTTCTATATCTTCATAAAGAGTTTCTACATCTTCATCATTGTAAGATGATGTAGGCATTTAGACCTGCACTAATGCCGTTTTTACCGGCTTCGAGTTTAATTTAACCATAACTATCCTATCGCTTTTTGTAAATAACTTTCTACTTTCTACCCTGCTTTCTTACGCATTACAATTTCTACCCCTGAATTACCTTCCACCGATCCTGTATGTATTATTCTAAAGTCTCCTCTCCAGAAGTCTCCAGCTTCTAGCCAACGGACTTCAGTAATGCCTACTATATCTAATTCTAGTCTATTCATGTCAACTTTTAAATTTTCCAATTTCCTTATTCGCCTCATTGTCCTAATATTTAACGCTCCAACTTGTAAAATTTTGCACCTACCTCTACTGCACTTATTGATGACATCCCCCCAGGTAGTTTTCGCCCGGACACCCGAAAGGGGGACTAGTTTACGTCCGGGGTGCTTTACCCCAGAGGACGCCATCATTTAATTTGGGTATGCGTTTTACTCGGGATCACATGAATTTACCATGAAAAAACCCGCAGCCAATAATAAAGATCGACGTGTCCGAACATTTTTTTCAGAAAATAAACCCTTGAATTTTAAATGCGTTTGTTCCAACCCGCATACCCTCACTGTATTTTCGTACTTACGTTTCAGAAATAAAATAAACCGATGTGTGTGTCGAATCCTATTTAAAACAATCAAAGTAAGTATGCCTCTAGCTATAAAACCTTGCGAATATCTTCCAATGGACGACATATCGAGGTGAACTTCCCATCCGGCGACACTTGGCTGTACAACCGAGCCGGCGCAAACCAGTGTGTATGTCATCCCTTTTACTATAGCCACTATTAATAAAAAAAATAAATATAGCCTTAAAAAGAAATAGCTATGTGTAGATTGAAGTATTTATGTAAGTGATACACAGCGGTTTCTGCCGAGTCTGCAATGTATGCACGTTTCGGACTCATTATTTTAAAAATTTAATAGCGGTACATTCATCAAACTATGCACAGAGAGCGGTTCTATCGAGGCGTTAGAAATTGCTGCAAAAAAAAAAAATTTTGGGTGTTTCATTCCCACCAGCCAGTAATGCTGGTGGGCGGGCAGTCCCTCCGGACTATACCGGAAGGTAGGGCAGAAGGCCCTCTTCAGCCTGCTTTCAGGAATCGTGGGAATGGGTGGGTGGTGGTTCGGGTGAGAAAGATGAGACGGACGAAATGAAGACAGAAGAAAGTGAAAGATTATCTGTGGAATATTACTGCCTCAGCATTTGCCTAAGTGATCCAAGGAAACCA
>NW_020439260.1:229551-336789 GCF_000699045.2 Agrilus planipennis
AGGCGTCTTGTTCAGCGTGCTGTCAAACCTACACTAGCAAGGAGATCGGGCTGAAACTATAGCTACAAGCTATCCAAGGATGGTACTATAGAATGTCACCTCAAGGTAGGCCTAGTGGCGTCATCTCTTGGTTAGGCCGGAAACTTATCAATCCACCCTCGTATGTTACATCCATATAAATAATTGGTTTCTTTGGCGAAAAGCTCTTAATATTTTTAAAAAGGTGACTCGCAATTGTCAAATCTCTGATTTTTCCACTAACAATTTCCTATTAGTTTGGGTTTTTTCCACCGGAAACCACTTTTTCGCAGTACTCGCCAGATACTAACTTTCGAACCGCAATATTCCGTGACTTCTAGGTATTTGTGGTAAATATTTGCCTATGTTGGGATCATCTTTTCAGTAAGATAAAAATTATTCACCGTTCTTACATCTTGGTCAAACTTGTCGAAGTCAGTTTTAGGACGTGGGTGTCTCTTATTATATTTGCGTTTCACAAAATATCTGGTTTCACCTTCCTCTACTCTTTTCTTCTCAGAAGCAACCCTCCTTATAGTTGATAAACTTAGTCCGATTGCAGCCGCTACACGTTTTTGTACTTTTTCAATTGGAAGAATAAAATCTTTTTTATCTTTTTCAGCGTTCGTAAATTGTGGTACATTTGCAACGAGTCCTTTACATTGAATACTTAACGCTTGTTTTCGTTTTCTATTGTTTTCCGTGACAGTTCAAATTTTGCAAATGGTACTGTACACTTTGGTCTAGTTCTCGCGCGATGATCGGTGGAGAAATGAGCTCTGCAGGCAAATATGATTGAATTTGGAATTATGCTACAGCGCATCCAGATAAAGGGAAGGGACATCTCTAACTTCTTGAAATGAACTTTAAATACACAAGTGTCACAATAACAAGAAGAGAAGTTAATAGAGACGGCCAGGCAGACAAAGCATCCTAATTACCTATACATGAAAAAATTTCCCCATCAAAGGATAGATCATCACTATGCAACTTTGAACTTAAGGAATCTACATTTTTTTGCAAATCATTTATTTATTTATTTATAAGAAACTGCGGCGAGAGACTGTCACGCACTGTGCTGCAATATGCGAATCTTCGGCTATACGTGTTGGCGTTGCACAGGTCGCTTCGTACGCAGTGAACGCGTCTCAATATGCGCTTTGCTTTAGATAGGTATTACTTTGCCTATAGGTACAAACTTAAATTAACAAGTTAAAAAGATATGACCAAAATAAGGAGGTAGAGTTAATTTCTCCAACTATTTTATTATCATTCTCTAATTTTCCACTCTTCAGGATGGAATATTTTCTTTAAATTTAAACTATCTATCTTTGATCTGTAACCACTTCAGCAAAAAATATTATTAAAGTCTGTTCATAATTGGATAAGAAATCGCGTAACATACACACAAAAAAGGTACAGTCGAATGAAGAGATGTATTAAGATAAATCACCTAGTTATGACATCCGCTAAATTCAAGTTTGAAAGAAACCCACCATCTTACCTGAGAAACCTAAATAATGTTTTAGATAATATGTTTTAAAACCCACTTAATCCTAGTTTAAATCGCTGCAGATTTCTAAGGTTGGATTTAAAATCCTCTAGATCTATCGGTTAGTGAGGTTAGACATCTCTAAATCGTTCTATAATAAAATCTACTAAATCCACATGAATATCTGCGTGTATAACAAAACCCAAAGTCCGACTATTGGATAGATGCGCGTTTTTATTACTATTATCCCTATTCGGCGTTATAATTTATGTGTATATGATGAAAGTTGTTCAAGCAACAGGAAAGAAACAAAGACGATGCTGAGAAAAGAATTGGATAGTTAGCTAGGTCAAATAGGGGATTAGGTATGTTATACAGGAGTTAGGTGTTTCACAACTGATCATGAAGAAAAAGACACCGCTTACAAACAGAAAAAGAATACTGAGAAAAGAACTAAGTTTAAAATAATAACCGATTAGGTATGCTGTACAGTATAATGTAGATGTGGGCACTTTCCAGTTGATCACAAAGTAGGAAGGCATCACCAGTTGTCATTAAATGATACCTAATAAAAAGAAAATATTTTTGTTTTATTAGGTTATTATTATTATATTATTATTATCAAACAATATGCTGCCAGAGTAAACCCCTGCTTGTAAATACTGAACAAAGGCTTACCAGTGTAGAAATCTCTCAATGGAAGATACCAAATTGTTCCACCAATCAAATTCCAAAAAATAATCTTATATTAAATTAAATAATAAACATTCCAACAGACAGACCACGTACAGTAGTTACTACTTGTATTCGCCAGAAATAAAATGAAATGATTCCGGTTTGTAAAGCAGTCGTTCTTGACAGTTTAGATTTAAAAAGGTACCTTTTTTCTAGTAGACAGGCTGTGCTCTGTTGGTTTTTGCATAAACATGAAATACCTAATGATGAGAATCGTAAAAAACCCACATCCTTAACCATTTGCGGACAGTAATCTAATCTAGGCCTACCTATACCCTTCCTAACTCCCGTTTCTGCCACTAATATGTCTCTGACTAGACCTTTATGCCTGAGAAGGTGACCTACCAACCTATTTCGCTAAATTCTTATTGACTTCCATAGAGTCCTCTGTTCTCCTTTTCCTTCTAATATCCTTTCTCTATCCACGGTATCATCATCATTCGCCTGTAATACCACATTTCGAACGCTTCTAACGCAGCTCCCAGCGTCCATATTTCGCACTCGTACAGCGCCGCGCTCCAAACATACACCTTTCACAATTCTTTCCGAATTTCTAAATTCACTGTTTGCAAGCATAGAAGTGACTTCTTTTTATTGAAGGCAACTCGACTCTGTGCTATCACACCACAGAAGACGCCATCATTTAAATTGTGGACTACGTTTAACTCGGGATCATAATGTGGTGGTTTCCCTTTGCCTTCCACATCGCAGTATTGTGTATCAGAGTGCCATACAAATCCTCATGATCTCTGCCACCCTGAGTACCGAAAGAGCTGCTGCTCTCTTTCACGAACTTGTCTTAGTCTGGTTTCTCTTTAAGAACCCCCCCCCATTATGTTGGACCTATGGTCCGGCTCCAATCATTCATTTTTTCCGCCAAATAGATTGCTTGTAAAAATTGAAAAGAAAATAAAAAAGACAATCATTGATGTATACGAATATTATAAAATATTTGAAGTTTGGGACTGAACAAATTGAGAAATTCAAAGGCAATTCTTTATATAAAATTTAAGAAAGGTGGCAAAATTGTTATGTGTACCTGCACAAGCACGAACGGCGCTTAAGTCAGCTCAGGTATGAAAAATAACGAAGATGAAGCGTTATTACTATTAAATTCGATTCTTAGAATAAAAGAATTGTAGAACCTTTCACACAATTCGATATTATTTAAATTAAAATGAATCTTTAAAATCGTTTCACATACATACAAAACAATACAGTGGAATTGAGAACCTTCTCTTTTTTTAATCTCGGTTAAAACATACTTTCAGCTTCACTTTGATGGTTAGAGCTCCCAAACTATAGGTAGATAATATTAGGGAGGTTAAGTAACTAGCAGATGTTTTAACATGTTTACATGTATGCTAAAATTGGGATTTTTGGTTAAATGGTTTTACATTTTAAATACTATTGAAACATTGCACATTATAGAAAGTTGTATAACACTGTAACAACGAAAGAAAAAAAAAGGACTTTTTATTATCATATATATCTAGAACTAATTAGTATACCAACTATCTAACAACGATACGGTGACTTAAATTACTGTTACTCTGTTACTGAGGAATACTGAGAGATGATGCTCTATCTTTTAACTACTAAGGTTTGGATTTATGTTATACCCATTCTTCTGCCAATATTTTGACCAATGCATAACCATTTTTATTGAATTAGATTTAGATGGATCTAATTTAATTTTTAAGTTTGCAAATTTCACCTTTGGTTATTGATTTAATAATTCATTAAGTTTAACTTTAAGAAGTTTTCACAAAATGAAATGAGCTTTTATACTCCATTTAAAATTATGATTGAATCATTTAAAATTATGCTTCAGGCGATGAAATTTTTTTTGGACTTTAATACATGTATCAACTAGTACAGAATGATACTTTCAAGGAACCATTATACCTACCTGAAAATACAATCGCAGACGAATGGTTAAAATCTGGATTCCCGCATAATTGAACGTGCATTTTTAAACTAAAATGTATTTTAATAGCCCAGGCAAAGAACCAAGATGACATCACTTTCCAGTAATATTTTTTTAGTAAAATGGTAAAAAGAATAGACTTGGATTTTATATAAACGGTTTTTTAATTTATCATATACCCATTTAGCGTTTTGGGTATGTTTAGTGAATCAAAACATAAGATAAATCACCTAGTTATGACATCCGCTAAATTCAAGTTTGAAAGAAACCCACCATCTTACCTGAGAAACCTAAATAATGTTTTAGATAATATGTTTTAAAACCCACTTAATCCTAGTTTAAATCGCTGCAGATTTCTAAGGTTGGATTTAAAATCCTCTAGATCTATCGGTTAGTGAGGTTAGACATCTCTAAATCGTTCTATAATAAAATCTACTAAATCCACATGAATATCTGCGTGTATAACAAAACCCAAAGTCCGACTATTGGATAGATGCGCGTTTTTATTACTATTATCCCTATTCGGCGTTATAATTTATGTGTATATGATGAAAGTTGTTCAAGCAACAGGAAAGAAACAAAGACGATGCTGAGAAAAGAATTGGATAGTTAGCTAGGTCAAATAGGGGATTAGGTATGTTATACAGGAGTTAGGTGTTTCACAACTGATCATGAAGAAAAAGACACCGCTTACAAACAGAAAAAGAATACTGAGAAAAGAACTAAGTTTAAAATAATAACCGATTAGGTATGCTGTACAGTATAATGTAGATGTGGGCACTTTCCAGTTGATCACAAAGTAGGAAGGCATCACCAGTTGTCATTAAATGATACCTAATAAAAAGAAAATATTTTTGTTTTATTAGGTTATTATTATNAATAAAAATTCAATAAAGACGAATATAAGAAATTAACTTTAACGGTGTTACCGCCACACCCACTTACATGACCATCGAAATTTCAAGCCATACGCCAGGATTTGTACAGGAAACAAAATGTACTATTTTTCAAACTGAATTATTTTAATGTAACGGTGACAGGGGGGCTGATTTCTTTAAAAGAATAATTTGAACCAATGAATCAAGACGAAAGACTTTCATCAGGAACAATGAAAATTTTTAGGCATCAGAATTTTCACCTTATAGAATCTCGAAAATTTCAAGAAAAATATTGTCTGAATGTGTTCTGTTTGCTGATGGATGATGATGATGAGCATTGATAATTGTTTCTACGAAGCACTTATTACTTATAACATTTTTCATGAAAATAATTTAAATTCTAAAAATTTACTCAAAGTAGCTACTCAAAAGATAAGCGCGAAAAAGTTTTGGACGAGTTGTCGCTTAACCTAATTGCAGCTATCAACTAGATGGAGCACAATTAGTGCTGAATGACTTTCTTGAAGAAAAATACTCTTAAGTAGGTAAAGAATTTATTAATTATTTTCAAGCATTCGAAATATTTTAGAAACCAATTAGGTTTGTGGACTAGGAAATATCTATAAAACTAAAAAGTAGAATTTAAAAGTATAAAATTAAATATGATTGCGTCAGTAGTTAATTTTGCTCATTCACTTGGGGTTATATGTTGAGATACCATTAATAGACCCTTTAAAATAATCACCCTGTGTATTTATTTTGGAGTTATAAAAATGTTACACTTTACAAGGTGTGAATTTCTTATTTTATCTTTTCGTTAAAAATCTATATTATATTGACACAAATTAATGTCCAATAAATGCTATTTTGGCCATTTGTTTCTTTATTATATATTTTCACACCAATTGTTTATTCTGCTTGATACATATGAATCCATAATAGAGCAACCAGCACAAACATAATCCTTTTCCATATGGTCATTTTGTTGATTTTGTGTAGCCAGTTCGATAAGCTTCTAATGAAATCGAAAATATTTACTGTGTGGTTTATTTTTGAGATAAGCTATTGTAATTTATTGAGTTTAACGTGTATTATTTTAAATTTTTGGTATTTTAGGATGAGTAATTACTGTACTATTGAATTCAATGCAGAAAATTGGAGGAAATTCCCTCTAAGAACTGTGACATGGATTTCTCTAGTATGTACTGTGAAAAATGTTGTGTGGGAGAAATCGAATTCAGGTATTTGCCCCTGAATATTAGAAAACACCTAAAAACGTAAAAAAAGGTACACTCGGTTTTCAAAACTGTGTGTCCATAATTTGAAATGATAAGAAATTAACCTGTCTGTCCCGGAAAGTGCTGTATACAGCTTAACAGATAACTCATTTTCTATAATAGTATTTTCTATTACAATAAAAGAAATCACTTGAGTCTGCACGATCCACAACGTTTTTTTATCCGAGCTGTTTTATTGTTTAAACTCATGTTTTATTACTTTTATAAACGATATACGACCACCATTCCAAATCATAATTTAGGAAAACGTCAATTCCCTTCCTAGTCCCAATAAATTCTTTCTGGATCCGCCCCATATTATTATATAGGGTTGTTCGGAAAGTCATTTCGTTTTTTCCCGACAGAGGATTTAATTGTATTCTTTTGCACCGAACTTCACATTTAAGCCGTATAATTTTTATATGCTTTGAGAGCTCATATAGCAAGGCTTGTGTGTGAAAAATTCCAATTAATTCTACGCAGTAGTTTTTGGTTGGTGCCCTTTTAAATATGGAGAGCGATAAGCAGCATTTTCGACATATCTTACTGTTTTACTACAGAAAGGGTAAAAATGCTGTTCAAGCCAGAAAAAAATTGACTGATGTGTATGGAGAAGGTGTGTTGACAGTACGCCAGTGCCAGAACTGGTTCGCTAAATTTCGATCCGGCAATTTCGATGTCGAAGATGCACCACGTTCGGGAAGGCCGGTTGAAGCTGATAAAGAAGCGATAAAGGCATTAGTTGATGTGAACCGGCGAATAACAACACGTGAGATCGGATTGAGGTTAAATTTATCAAATTCAACAGTTTATGGCCACTTGAAAGGCCTGGGATTATCCTCGAAGCTCGATGTATGGGTTCCCCATGTTCTCATAGAGAGAAATCTGTGTCGCCGCATTGACGTCTGCGATTCGCTTCTCAAACGTCACGAAAATGATCCGTTTTTGAAGGGCATCATCACTGGGGACAAAAAATGGGTTGTATACAACAACGTCAAACGCAAGAGGTCATGGAGCAAAAAAGATGAACCGGCTCAAACCATTTCCAAAGCCGATATTCACCAAAAAAAGGTGATGCTGTCTGTTTGGTGGGATTTTAAAGGAATCGTTTTTTTTTAGCTTTTACCGGATAACACAACGATTAATTCGGAAGTCTACTGTCATCAGCTGGACAAACTGAATGATGCACTTCAACAGAAAAGGTCAGAACTAATCAACAGGAAAGGTGTAGTGTTTCACCAAGACAACGCGAGACTTCACACAAGTTTGGTCACTCGCCAAAAGCTTTTACAGCTTGAATGGGATACAATGCTGCACCCACCATATTCTCCAGACCTGGCACCATCGGATTGTTATTTGTTCCGGTCACTCTAAAATTTTTTAGACGGTAAAACCTTCACCTCAAATGAGGAGGTCAAAAACCTCCTCGATCAGTTTTTTGCCAGCAAAGACCATAAATTTTATGAGCGTGGAATTATGCTACTACCAGAAAGATGGCAAAAGATGTTGGACCAGAACGGTCAATATATAATTTAATAAAGTATTTGTTTATTATACGAAAACTGTCTTTCATTTCCTCAAAAAAAAAACGAAATGACTTTCCGAACAACCCTATATATATTATATGTATAATTTTCACAATACCTTTCGAACTTTTAATGCTGTGCAAGAGTGAGTGCCATTGATGCAACACTTGAGCGAGATGATCTAAACCTCCATGGTGAAAATGAAGAATTTTATATTGAGATTCCCTCGAAGCAACAACCACCTGCCCTGATGTGCAGCTTGAGTCGTTAAAGAAAAGCCTTAAAGATCTCATTTGGCTTAGATCAACGCTGAACGTTCGACATCTGTGGGGTTGTTTTCTAGGCAATATTGGAGAGCAACCGTTACTTTCAGGAAACGTCAAATTGTGTTTCTGTGCCAAGAATTCTGGAGTGGTCATCCAATTGTAGTTATAGTTATCACACGAACTAAGCGATTCAGTTCTTGAAAAGGACCGTTCAATACTATCACTAAAATCTTTAACACTTTCCGGGGTACTAACAATTTCTATTACCGGATTCGCTATTTCGACGTTTATGTTTATTATCTCTTTGCTTTTGTCGTTGTCTTCAGATGATAGGGATTCGCTGGTTTCCTGTCGGTGTTCGTAATTAAGGAATGGATTTGTACTTTTTATATCAGGAGATTTGTTGATAGTCTTTTCCGAACACATGCTGAAGTCCGAAATGTTCGAATCTGTGGAGCTAAGACTGTCCAGACTTACTTGTTTTTGGGTTCTTAAGTAGCCGGTACCACAATTTTGTAAAGTGCTAGGACATTTTCGGAGGGTGCTGTTTGGTATCCAGGTCATCATTAAAGTTGGTCTCTTTGCTTCGTTATACTGGTCCACGAAGACTTTTGTAACTATTGATAGGTACCCAGGATGATGAACGACATCAGTATCGTGGCGAGCCATTGCCGGAGGATGTACACATACGTTGTTTTTGCAGAACAGAATTTCATTATCTTCGTAATTTGTTAATGTTTTCTCTGTATCTGCTCCAAGGATATATGTGGAAGCCCTCTTTATAATATTAACAAGAGGCATTTCTTCTCTTCTTTTAATTGTCAAATGTACACCCGAATTATTGAAATCTTTATTAAAGTGGGAAAAGCATACCTTTAAAGATTCCGGTTTGGGAATATAGTTTACAATTTCATTTTCTTCACCGCTTTGTTTTCTTTGTCGGTTTGTAGTTAACGGAAAATGTTAAGATCTTATGCAGTATGCAATTTTGAACGAACCGATTGAAGTTTTTGTGATATATCACCGCCACAAATTCACAACACTACTAAAAAATACAACAAACAATAATGCACGTAAATTTAACCGATTTTTGACCTAAATGCGTAATTTTGCATGTCAGTAATTCCGCGCGACTGTTGATAACGCAGCATAAACGGTGTGTTTTCTGTTCGCCTCCATCGTGAAAGCTATTATTGATCTCTTCTTTATATCTCTCTCGCACTTGCTTGTTTCCATTCTGCTTATCAGCGTATAACTCGATAATGCACGCTGCTTTAGGAATTCGTGACGTAACGTTACTCTATTTCTGACATTTAAATTTTGTGCTCAATTATAGCAGCAAAACAGTTCTCTATTATTTTGATAAACAACTATTTATTAGAAACCTGTAATACGAACAGAATGTTTTCACAGTAAACTATAATAGTACAACATTCTTAATGAAATCTGTTTCATAATGTATCTCTAAAGAAGTTGAAACTTGTAAATGTTTTCTATTAAAGAATTGGTCGCACTAATTTTTGTGTAATTAAAAAATAAGTTTGAAACAAATAGCTGGGTATATATGCCTATTGCATTTGAACGAAAGGTGTCTCCACTGGTTCGAAACACTTCTAAAATGTAATTATTTTTTTTAAGTCATAAAACGCTAAAGTACCAACTGCCAAGAATGACAAATATGAACTAACTAACTAACTAGAAATGATTTATAAAGATATAATCGTGAGGTAATGAACCTTCCAATGTGAAAGAGGCCGGCTTTATAGCTATCATATCGTACATCTAAACATTGACTTACCTGCCTGTTATTCTATTAATTTTAACCAAGAATCTTACTTTACAACCAGAAATAAACGGTGAAAAGTAATCCCTAATGGTGGAATGTAGAAATCAGTGGAGTACTGTCGTTGAATTACGGAAGGTTAAGGTTCATGTCATTCCAAATCACCTCTACATCTATTTTATGTATATAGAATGCCGAATGTCTCACAGCAAACTAAAGGTATATTAGAAAACCAATACCATCTTAAATCTGAAAGTCTGCATTAATGTTTTAATTTTGACTCTTTATTAGACAAAATACCCATTGTGAAAACGTAAGCAAGTTTAAAGTGATAAGGCTATTATTGTTTCGATAGGCTCCATTATCTTAATATCTTATAACTTTTTAAACGAATTTATTTAATGTGATATCTACTCAACAGTCAAGGCGAACTTTTCACTCACCTTTTCTCAAATTGCTTGATCTGAAAATTCAGCTGCAGAATAGGACTCCTCATTCATTTAATAATATTGACCTAACTCCAAAACTAATGTAATGAAGGTAAATACTTGAAATCATTTTTAGTTACAGTGCTCGTCACCTTCAACTAACAGGATTTCTTCCAAAGTTGGTAATAACCTTGCTTGAAAATAGTATGAGAGATATAAATATATTTGAATTCGCAAACTAGTAGACCCTTTTATTTGAAGTGATAATTTTCGTTTTAATTTTGTTCTACATAAGGTAGTAGGAACGCAAGTATTTATAAAAACTGCAGGTATAAGGCTATAGAGTATTATTTCGCAAATGGGATATAGTGTCAAAAAAATTCTAAGAAAACTTGATAATTTTATTTTTCAGAACCTGTTCAATAACACTTCACTTGAGGGTATGTGTAAAAAAATCATCATGTAACGGAGTATCTGGAATTTTTGTTCGGTCTGTATGTTAAACCCCATCACACTCTTACTTAAAGGACTTTAATTAAAATGAAATGTGAAATACGGATATAGAATGATGGCCCAAAAAGCTGTACTCAAAATTTCATTTTTCACCTGCCCCATTTAGTGGGATGTCATTAGATACGTTTCACAAACTACAACATAAATTGATCTTTTACATTTAGTCAATCAGTCAAGATAAATTTGCCATCGATGTCGTTACCAAAATTGGCCCTCTTTAATATCCGAACTGTCGATGTAAAATAAGTGATACCAACACCAGGGCCGGCCTTAGCCGTGTAGGCGTCCCGGACGAGTCATGCCTTTGGCGTCATTTTAGCTATACTTATTTCATTACAGAAGTGTTTCCCGTTATTTTAAGCTCATTCGCTCTACCTACGGGACTTCCCCGACTAGAAAATGTAAAGAGATTTTTAAACGAGACTAAACGGACGTACTAATGGTACCTATTATACTAATTTCATTGCTAACCCAAGTGTGTCATTTTCAAACACTTCACATGTGTGAATGCTTGTAGACAGTTTTTAAACGTCTACAAGTATGTAAAGTAAATTATTTACTAAATGTGTGTGATTTTCACATTGATAAACATATGTAATTTTCACTAGAGTGAAAATAAATCATGAAATACAATATATCAAATATTAATCTGGAAATTCATTTTCCATTTATGCTAAGAACTATAAGTTACCTCAAGTTAATGAAGAAAAATTTGTTGTTGTTGACACACCCTCGCCGGGAATTGAATAGCCAAAGGTCCCGGGTTCGATTCCCGGCGAGGGTGTGCCAACAACAACAAATTTTTCTTCATTAACTTAAGGTAACTTATAGTTGGTTTAAATGGAAAATGAATTTTCACATTAATATTTGATATATTAACCACTATTAAACAAAATAAGAAAGTGTTTCATGTATATAGTACNATTATACTTTCAATTTATGAATTTTTTTTTTGCTTAAGTATTCATTTTTTTTTATAAAGAAATTTTTGAACTATACTGGTCTTTTTGACTTACTATATTAGCATGTGACCAATTACCTTTGAGCCATTTTATTTGTTGTCAAACGTAATTCTGAGCAATAGACACACATTATACACACTATATTTATGTTAATTTGTAATTGTTATGATTAATCAGAAGTGTGAATATTTTTCATATATGATTTTAACTAAATGTATGAACTGTTGAAATGTAAATGATTTTCGTACCCTTCAAATGTAATTTAATTTTATGTTTGATTTTTTTCACACACACATTTAGTATTTGAATGCTAAATGCTAATGTGCGTACGTAAAGACACCACCAACTCCTATCAACTTCCCGTTGGGGTGGTAAATACACCTTAGTCTCCTGCTAAAAGCGAGGGAGTTTGGACGCGGTGGGTGGAAGTGGGTGGCGAAAATGTAAAAAAATATATATCTGTCCTTTTCTAACTTATGAGACCTTTTGGAAAGTTCTAAAAATGTGTGCAACTGTTTCAATTGATTTAGAATGTTCTAAAAATTTATGGAATGATCTAGAAAGTTCCAAATTGTGTGCAACTGTTAAAATTGATATGGAATGTTCCAGAAAGTTCTAGAAATATCTGGAATGATCTGGAAAGTTCCAAATTGTGTGCAACTGTTAAAATCGATAAGGAATGTTCCAGAAACTTCTAGAAATATCTGGAAAGTTCCAAATGTCCGCAATTAATTATCAAGGATTTTTAGAATTTTCTAGATTTTGTCCAAATATTCTAGAACAATCTACTATTAATAAGAAATTTATTAAGGTACAGGGTGGTCTGTCATTATCGGGAATAATTTTGTGTTGTGCAAAATTCTAGAACGATCGAAAACATTTAAAGGTACAGGGCGGTCTGTCATTATCGGGAATAATTTTGTGTTCTGCAACATTCTAGAACGATCGAACACATTAAAAAATAAAGGACAATCTGTCACTGTTAAGAATAATCTTGAATATTTTGGTACTAGAAATTTCGATGTATTATGATATATAAACCGAAATTCAGTGACTTTTCGTCAGTTTGGTCGTGTTTGCAGTCAAATAATGATCAATTGAAGTTGACAGTGAACAGTTTCAAGTGATTTTGACAAATGAAAAAGAATATCTACGTTAAAAAGTGAATATTTTATGTACCATTAAACATGCGATGTATTTTAACCCGAGCAACGCCGGGTTTCACTGCTAGTAAAATATGTATTTAAAAAGTGTGAAATTATGGAAATAAAAATATCAAAATTTATATATGCGTTGTTCAAAAGCAAATTCTGGTAACTTACCAAACATTTGTGTGATGTATGAAATTCACACACCTAATCACACACTTGGGTTTGCAGTGTTAGCTACCACGCAAATAATAAATAAATAATTCGTAGATAAGTTATTGATAACGTACAAGTTTTCTAAAAAGGTTTTTTGGTTTTCTTGTGAACTTACATGCAAAAAGCAAAGAACGAAAAGTATCTGTAATGCAGGAGGTCTAATACGAATTGCAGTTTCTCGCTTGTTGTTTCTATTTCGTTCTACACTTTTTAGTGAGAAGTACGACATGCGACAAAATGACCAGTCGTGTTTGTTGGACATAGAATACTTATACTCACTCTTACGAGATAAGTCTATAAAAGTTATTACGCTGAATCTAGTTTTTCTTTTGACCCCCCGTACTACCTGGCGCCCCGAGCAGCAGCCCCGGTCGCCCCCCACCCGTAAAGCCGGCTCTGATCAAGACCATACCTGCTTAAGAAAACGACCACACTAATTGTAAGACAAAAATAAATCAAGTATAAAGCAGCCTAAATAATGCTTCATGTTTGGGCTTGATGACTGTGGTTAAGGAGTGTTCATCCTCCTTGGATCCGATGCTTTGTCAACCTCTCTCAGGAAACGTAGCGAGGGTATAAAGTTTTTCACTGCGGTTATATTGAGACCGACATAACTCTCAGGACAGTCACCCTGAGGATGTAAACTGAAGTAGTTGGCGAAACGTCAGATCAATCAATTGGTGTTTTCACTGATGTGGAAAAAATTCTATACCTTATGACCACCAAGTCGAAATGTCAGGTATTATACATTACTGCCGGCTGTGTAAGTCTAATTATGCAGTTAGTCTAAAACAATTTATATTTTTAAAAGAAGGGTGTGGCGTACATGATGATTTAGTCAATTACTTAAAAAACACTCTGTTGGTGCTTAAAATCTTGGAGAGAGTGCGTGACGTGACTGGTATTGTATACTTCGTTTAGTTTCTGTAGCGATGTGATCTTCAGTTTGACCGGCGCAAAGTAGAAAATAACAGCACTAGGCCAGAAAAGAAAGGAGACAACTCTCGGTCAAACTCTTAACCGGTGAGGAGCGTATAATTCGTACAGCACTGCACGGAAAAATTGACCATTTTATCCACTACAATTGCATTGCTCAAATGAGCTGTTATTGGTACTACTGAAAATATTATTGATATTTGAAGACATATTAAAGGCTTTAATGCTTGTTTTCAACTCGCACTACTATTCATGATTGAAGAAAACTTTTGGCAGGTACTGTATGAAAAAGTATGTTTAATAAACAAGAGTCGAGAGTATAATGAGCTTTTTCCTCCCTGTCTACGATTTTGCCAGCGCGCATCCAAGACATTGGATGGGGCACATCGTTAGAGAAAGTAAATGAAGTATAGCAGATAGCCGAGCTATGCGCATCCGTTGGCGTTTCAGTTGGGAGATTCAAAACAAATCTAAAAACAAAGTTCCTATAGGAGAATTTGTGTAAATTCAACAAAAATTAACATTAAACGGGCAAGGAGAATTTTGGACAATACCATAACCGTCTAATAAATATTACGAAGATTGAATACAATCAAGCGATTGATAAAAACCGACCGCTGGACGTAGGTTAAACGTGGTCGTTGCAAGCCCCTACAGTATTGTGACGTGATGTTACTGAAAGTCCACCCCGAGCGAGCCGAGAATTTATCGATTTTCAATGTCATTTTTAACGAAAAGTCATGTCCTAACCCAGTTTTGTCAATCTTAAGTTTTCACATACTTTTCGTCGAATGAAGAGAGATTTTGTCAAATTTAAACATAATGAAGTGACTATGGAAAAATAAAAAATTATCCAACAGAAGTGCTGATTTTTTACTAAGAATATAATAATTGTACAAACGTTGTACATTGCACGCTAAGTTAATATTGTGCAACTAGTTATTTAGATCGTGATTTCGTTGAAGAATAAAAATTGACTTTTTTAATTTAAAACATTTACTTGAACTTCTATTCTATCAATAAAACTAAATTTCAACGTCTAATTTAAAGAAAATACCACAAATGCCGCTATAAACGCCATCTGTGGTACGATGCTACATTTCAAAATTACGTATGCTCCAACAAGGTCCATTTAAATATAGATATATTTAAATATATGGATATCTACTTGCTAAAACGAATCCCGACGTAGCTAACCTCAACGTGATAGGCACATTACCATAATCGAATAAAATAATTCGAAGTAGTCTGTAGTCAATCGAAACTGCCAGATGCGGATCGCAATTTCGATCTTTTTGGATCTCATCAGCGCGTCACAGACAGCTCCGACAGAACACAGATCAACTTTTACCTGCTGTCTTAACAGCGCGTTTTAGAAAATACCACAAATGGTGCGGTAAATGCCATCTGTGGTACGACGCTACATTTTAGGATTTTTGTATGCACCAACAAGGTCCATTTAAATATATGGATATCTATTTGCTGAAACGAATCTTGGCGTAGCTAACTTCAACGTGATAGGCACATTACCATAATCGAATTCCAAATATTCTGTCGGTTATGGTAATGTGCCTATCACGTTGAGGTTAGGTACAACGGGATTCGTTTCAGCTAAGACAGCAGGAAAAAGTTGAGCTGTGTTCTGTCGGAGCTGTCTGCGAAGCGCTGATGAGATCCAAAAATATCGAAATCGCGATCCGCTTCTGGCAGTTTCGACGGAATACAGACCACTTCGAATTATTTTAGTCTAATCGTCCGACAGATTACTAGATCAAAACTGACTTCTTGGAGATTTGAAATCTGAATGTGAATTCTTAATGTTACCATGCAACTCTATCTATAAACATGTAACCCTGCTTTCACACAGACGGTTTTCTAACGGCAACCGTGCCGTGCCGTGCCGTAATTTCATTTTGCTTTGCGTTCACACTGCACACGGTTTTTCACGGTTTAGTTTTGTTTTGATACATGACCAAAATGGACGAAAGAAAAAAACGCATGTTGTTACTAATGATATGGCATAATCGCAGAAAAACACAAAAAACAAGACGATTTTGGATTCATCCACTACTTGAAAACAGACAATTGATGGGTGAATTTGTAACATTATTTCATGAACTACGAGAGGATAGCTCCAAATTTTTTAATTATTTTCGAATGTCCATTAGGAGTTTCGATGAATTATGCGTAAAATTGCAAGATGATTTAAAAAGTAGTAATAGTCATCAAAATTAATTGACAATGATTACGCTTTATTTAATATCAAGAGGGAAATAAAAAAAAATTGAGTATCAATCAGAAAACAATCTATCAGAAATAGAAAAAGGTTTTCCTGTCTGTTATGTAACGCTTTGATACCGAAAGAAATCAAATTATTAAAGTTTTCACTGTCTAGCTTATAAGAGATAAAAGAAGATTGTAATATATATCTGTACAAAACCTTGTTTCTTCAAAAATATCCGAGAAAATTTAAATGCTCGTATTCAATATATCCTTTGTATTATCTTCCCCAATGATATATTATTAAGAAAGGAGGTAAATTTTTCTTAATTATATAATCTCTACCGATGCTTGGAGTAAGATTTTTACCTTGATAAAGACACTGTTCCAAATATTTTCACAGAGAATAATAATAATAATAGAAAGACAGATACAAAAGAATTCGAGTAGAAATATTTACAAAAGGGTGCAATATAATGTTTAGTCAAATATATGTTTAAAATTAAATATAGCGGTGTTATTATCCGTCACACTATATAATTTCTTCTGTTAACTGCACAATTCAGAAAGAAAAACGATCCTGAAAACAATTTTTGCCGTGTGAACACACGGCACGTGTGAATACTTCTATACACTTGCTTGTCTCACTGTTGCCGTGCCGTTGCAGTCCCCATGCCGTGCTGCGAAGGCAGCCGTGCACGGCTACGGCAGCAAACCGTGCTGTGTGAACGCTTGCATATAAACCAATGTATTACTATTATACACGGCACGGTTGCCGTGGACGGCCACGGTAAAAAACCGTCTGTGTGAAAGCAGGGTAAACTGGTGAATAACTAGAACTGAATATAAGAAGAAATATGGAAAGCCCTATCATTAAATACCAGCACAATCGCTATACAAGATTCCTGTGCAGTTTATAAGGGTTCTTGTGAATACCCATGTAAAATGAAAACTAGTCCTGTTGTCACTAACTTACTATTTAACATTACAAATATAAATTTAATTTGAAAATATTTTATGTACAAAAAAGGAGAAAAACTTAGGACTTAACAATAATACTTCTACGTAATTCCAATTTTAAAGGAATAAGAGGGTAGGGTAAGAATTAGGGTTAATTAATTGTCCAAATATTAAATATTTGAATTGCCTTATTGAAATACCGAAGAAGGTTGAAAGAGGATATTTGAGTGTAATGTTACACACTACACGTTTATACACATATCCGCGTTTACACATTTGGTAAAACGTGGCGCAGGAATAAAGTTAAATGCAGTCGTCGCAGATGTGAGAGTCCTATTGTCCATCGTCTCTAGAGCCACCTAGAATCGGATATCCTGATCGAATTAGGGACAGTTGAACTTATTGCTTGGGGACCCCGTTCTGCAGGAAACAAATTGGAATCGTCTTTTTCCTATAATCAACATAACTTTTCAGAAGTTCGCATTTAGGTTTTTATTTACATAGGTATCATGTTGCCGAATAATATTGTTTAAAGATAATGTTAATTTCGAATGTTGATAAAGATATTTCACTAAAAGTTTCATAATTCTATACAAGATGATGTTAGATGGACTATAACTTAACTTCTCGTTTCTTTTGTTTATACAACAATTGTTAATTATATATATTTAACTGTTTCACAGTAAACTATAATAGTACAACATTCTTAATGAAATCTGTTTCATAATGTATCTCTAAAGAAGTTGAAACTTGTAAATGTTTTCTATTAAAGAATTGGTCGCACTAATTTTTGTGTAATTAAAAAATAAGTTTGAAACAAATAGCTGGGTATATATGCCTATTGCATTTGNTTTAATAAAAATTGCTACATTTTTTCTTTATATTTTCTACAAAATTTATTTAATCTTACTAAGTAGGTACAATTTGTAATGAAATTCACGACGTTGTTGTCGTAAATATTTCATCTAATTGTAAGGAATTTGTCTGAGCCCCTGTCGAGATTTCTCCTATAATTTACCACTACAATTTTATTGTCAAATTTAAGTTTACCGTTAGTTTACCTTAGTTACCTTACTACAAGTTTGAGTTGCATTTTCTACAAAACAAAAGTATTTTTCTGAGTGTATGCTTTCGAAAAATAATTATCTTTAGACTTGAATAATATTTAAACTTTCTAGGATGCACTTTTATTTAAAGAAAAATTGAAGAGGAATATATTGTATAATTTATTAAATTATATAGGTTTTTATGGTTCGGATAAAAAAAGACAAAGGAAGGTGAGAAATATGACTGCTACCTTGTCTTTATATTGTCATGAACGCACCGCTACGATTTTGTAGGACCCTGACAATGAGTTCTCAACATCAGTGTTTGTGTGTAAATGCCTGTATGTGAAACAATGGTTTATGTGTGAGTAAAATATCGTCGCGCTTAATGGCCTTGTTAGCATTTCTCGTGTAAATAGGATGGCAAGGAAAAACAGTTCCATAACCCAAACTAGTTGCAGGACGTATTATTAATATTGCATTGGGTCATTCAGAGTTAGTGGGCAATGGTGCACCAACACTTGTCCCTTTGTTTCTATAAGCTTGTAGAACACACAATGTCCTTTGTTTCAGGATAAAGCTTTCCCCCATGTATTAAACAAAGAAGAAAAATAAAGCTTTCTCTAAATAATTAACTAATTGGTCAAAATGCAGTTGTTAATATAGAAATGATCTGTGTTTTTTTTTATAAACTTTTATATGAAATTCAGGTACTAATCTTGTTATTTATTTTACTTAATCGTCATCATCATTATCATAAGGTCGTTAGTCCTAAGACTGGTTGGACACGTACCTCAACTCTTTCCTATCCTGAGCTAAACTGCGCATTTCCTTTAAACTAGAACAACCTATATCCTTAACGAATCTAACCTAGTTCTACCTCTACCCCTCCTAATTCCTGTTTCTGTCTCTAATCTCAATCTATCTCGCCTATTTTTTATCGACTTCCATAGAGTCCTCTGTTCTCCTACTATTTCTAATACCTCTTCATTTCTAACCCTTTCTATCCACGTGCGCCTATGCTTTGACCATTAAACTATGAGAGATGACAACAGCAACAACGACAAACCGTACTATTAGTCACAGATCCGTTGAACTAATGTAACTATATACTGAATATAAATATACATACAATGTAGAAATCTTCCCGAAGTGAGTTAGTTTTTAATATGAAATATTCTCAATTTAAATTCAAATTAGTTTTATACATTTCCTAGTACAATATCGGAATTTCATAAAATTCCTAGGAAATGTGTACATTCCCAGGATATGTGTATATACATTTACTAGGAATTGTAGATTTTTGGTAACACATATATACCAAATTTTAATAAAGTTAGTACGATATGAAGAAGTGCCTAATTGGAATATCACTTTATTAAAAAGAGTTTATATTACACTCAGAGAAAACTGTAGAACAAACTTCTACAATTGTAGAACTTTTCGTTACAAGTAGTAGCGAATATAGGGACAGAAACAAGTTGTAGTGAAAATTAATATAATATTGTAATTACTCTATTGTCTACAAACTGTTTGTCTCTCTACCACAACGTTAAAGAATATGTACTACAAGTTTCTCTTAAAAATTACTTTTCATTGTAGGATATTTCAATACAATAATTAGAAAAAAATTATACAAAATTGTAGAATATTTCTCTACAACAATTAAGAATGAATTATACAATATAGTGTTACGCATCTTTACAAAACGTAGTTGACTTTACCATTGCATTGCAGTACATTTGAAAATATATTGTAGTGGGTACTTCTAGAATTGTGTAGTCTACCTTTTGGTTGTAATGATGTATTAATCACTACAATTATTGATTTTATTTTTAATCAATTTAATCTCACCAGAAACTATAATGAATATGTAGAAAAGTGTACAAATAAAACAATCAGTTATTTAAATCATGTATTTAAAAAAGCATAAAACATAATAACTTAACTTATAACAAGGAACAAAAACTTGAAAGCTTATTACAAAGTAGACGTCCTTTTCTGAAAATAAATAATAAATACTTCTACCCATTCTGTTTCAAGTAAATGACTTCTATCGAATTCATTCATCAGCTAAATCTTGAAAACCCCACTCAGACAATTTTCCTCTTGTAAAAGCATCCATAATAATGAGCAGCAGGCTGTTAAAAAAATAGATTTCAGATGAACGTTAAAAAGACGGATATGTTTCTATTATCCTGTAAAATTGATAACATTTTTTTGTAATTTTTCCTTTGTCAAATGTCTCGCCTCGCTAGGTGCAATTGAAAGGTTCAATTATTAATTTTACTGCAATTAATAAACTTACCGTACTTAACAAGAACGAACAGATCAGTAGAAGCCACTTAACTAACACTAACGCGTAGTAACACCATACAAGCGAAGAAACTTATTGCACAATATTAGCAAATATTACATACGAGATCACACCCTACTACGGTTCTAGATATGTTTGCACTGAGTCAGAACAAAAAACTGAAACGCAATAAATATTTGATAAAAATTACTAATGTTTTCCTTATATTTTCTACAAAATTTGTTTAACCTTTCTACAATTTATAATGAAATTCACAAAGTTGTTGTCGTAAACATTTCATTCAAATTGTACGAAATTTGCCTGAGCCCCTGTCGATATTTCTCCTACAATTTACCACTACAATTTTATAGTCAAATTTAAGTTTACCGTTAGTTAACCTTACTACAAACTTTAGTCGCATTTTCCACAAAACGACCTCTACAACGTTATAGTAATTTTTCCTACAGCATTTTTCTGAGTGTATAGCACTATTTTAAATAAGTAAATTTTCGGTTTCCTCTGGTGCATAGATTAATAACGGGTGCAGAATCAACCCCCCTCCCATCAGTGCTAGAGCCTTCCTTGGAGACGGTAGCAGATAATAAGCAAGCACTTTTTTGTATGTAAGTCTGTTTTCCAAAAATATACTCAATTTTGTTAGAACGGCGAGAAATTGACATTTTTAGTCGTCGTCGTCGTCAGTTCTAAGACATGTACCTCCACTCTTTTCTATCCTGAGCTAATCTTCGCAATATGCGCGAGAAAACACCGTTCTCCCGCCCCCCACACATATCCATGCTTCTTAGTAAGTGTAGCCATTGACTCATAGATTGATTCTTATAATTATTCAAACAGTAAGTGTTATTTTGATGTATACGTATTACGGAACAATGTTTGCGCGAGCCCAACTCACTCTTGATTCGTTTTATACTAATTAAGTCTATATTTATTAACAGTCCTCGTGTTTGCTTCTAATCCTTTATACAATTATATTTTCAAATTAGTAGATATCGGAAAAGTATACATGAAATTTAGTCGATAGAAGGTTTCATCATCATAAGGTCGTCAGTCCTAAGACTGGTTGGACACGCACCTCCACTCTTTCTTGTCCTAAGTTAATCTTCGCATTTCCCCAAAACTAGAACAACCCACATCCTTAACTATTTGCGAACAGTAATCTAACCTAGGTCTATTTTTACCCCTCTTAACTTTTGTTTCTGCCTCTACTATATCTCTGACTAGACCTTCATGGCTGAGAAGGTGTCGTACTAACCTATCTCGCCTATTTTTTATTGACTTCCATAGAGTCTTCTGTTCTCTTATTCTTTCTAATATCTCTTCATTTCTAACCTTTCCTACCTACGTTATCCTCATCATTCGCCTATAACACCACATTTTTTGATTCATTTTTTTACTCTTCTAAAAGATTCAATATTAACGGTTGAAATTTGTGGAAATATCAACTAACCGTTTCGTGCTTTACAATTTCTCCTAATTACAGTCCTTCAACGAGTGCACTAAAATGAAGCCTTTAAAGGGAAATCGAACATTCAAGTTTTTTGTTAATAATTTATTTCGGGCACGGTGTTTCAATATCCACATTCACATACATACAAGTGATTTATATAGCGGTTCACATGTGCGAACGTATTGTGCCAGCACGTTTCAAGATCACGTGGATCTATGTAAATCAGTTCAGCTTGCTCGGATTCACATTTGTTTGAGGTGACTTTACATAACTGTATCAGATTTGTTGACCAATTTTGGATTTTTAATTGCTCATCAACACATGGTCTTCAGCCCGAAAACAAGCCGGACATTCACTACTACTCCTTCGCCATCTAGTGTAAGAAAATGGTGCTTATATTTGAAATAAACGGCAATCAAAACGAATAAAATATCGACATTGCTTGCTTGGAAGAAGAAGGAATATTTGAGAGTTTTCTAAAACAAAAGTGGGAATGATCGGTTTTGCGCGTTTTGAAACAAAATTTTAATTAACTAAAGAAAGGTATGAAAAAACTATGAAGAAGATGAATCTTCGTTGAATTTGAGTGGTTTCATCGCAAGTTGAGCCATTAAAGCCTGAAAGCCTTGCGACCGTCGAAAAAATATTTAACAATCAGAAGTATATTCTTCAAGATTTGTTCCATAGCGTGTTTTTCTCTGTATTTTAAAAGGTTACCGACTTATTCTTTGCTCTCGCTTGAAACTGTTTTTCAGCACTTACACAATTACTTTTTAAATTAACTATTTCTTTCGTAATGAGCAATGGAACTCTTGTTCCTTACTAAGGCAAGTGTTTACAACAGATTGCTACTTTTTCCATGAAAAAGGATTCGCACTAAACCATTGCCATTTTTTAAGAGTAGTCTACTATTGAATAATAATTTTTATACTAAAGTAATTATTAATGAAATAATTTACTATTACTCATTACCTATAATAGTAATGACACAGCAATGTATATCGAACTGTAGTGCATTATTCGTAATCCTGCGTTTTTCATCGCAGATCTCATGGACAAACCGCTATTGGTAAAATATTAAATAACAAAGAGTATCCCTAGATAAGATAGGTGAAATTGCATCTTTCGGCATTTTCCAAAATGCTTATTGGAACTTGTTGATATATCAAAAAAGTAACCTTGATCTTATAGTTAGCACCACGAATCCTCCCTGGCATGCTGCAGGGTCAAAAACCCCTTATTCACGCTTTATTTTTTCTCAGAAAATAATGGGGCAAAAAATTTGAAATAATTTATGAGTATTCAAGGTCAGATTGTAGACCTTTTTTTAGATCTATTGGTGCTCTTTTTCTTGGTCAAAAAAAATCCGGAAAATTGCTTTCTCTATATATCTTCGAGCCGCGAGCTATAACAGCAAAAATTTTTTTAAATGCGTGTTTTGAATTTTTCTGCAAGGTCGTTTTCCACGCACCTTCAAACTGCAAAAGATTTCTTGTTTTTTTCGATCTTTCGAGTCATATCTTGGTTAAAATAGTGCTGGAACGGCTAAAAATACTTATATAAACATATCTATATACCTGCTACCTAGATTTTTCCATTTTTTTTTCATTTTTTAGCGTCAACGCCATGTTTAAAAAGCTTTTAATAATATAATTAATATGTACCTAAGTCTGGAGGGCTAAAAAGAGTTTTTGTATTAAATACGTATTTTCGAAAATGGCATTTGGAAAATATTACAATGGCGCACGCATACAATATGGCACGGATAGAAAAATGTTGTCGAGGCTGTCAATAACCCTAAAAATGCCTATTTAATGTAATACGACTTTATCATGTTACCCATGTTCAAATTTATATTATTTCTTAAATATGCAGGTAGATAGGCTCTATATGTATACTGTACATTAAAAGATAATGCGACGATATACTCAGTTTTATTTTAATTTCTTATACTCAATTAGTGTTTTTATTTGTAAAGGCCATAGTTACAATTGTAAACTAGATTTAATGCTAAACTGTTTTACTTTCTTTAAAGAAAAACCTAATCATTTCATCTGTGAGCGAGAATTTTCGAAGTTACCCCCACGAATGTTCGACAAGCGAAGAGCAGCTGTCTTTGGACCATTTTAACATCATTAAATTCACAGCTAATGATGCCTTCGTCTGAAATATACGGAAGGGGACAACGACGTGGAAGGAAAGGGCAGAATTTCTTCCCGTTAACGAGTACAATTTTTAAAATTCTTTAAGACACTTCAGCTGGTTCAGCGGAACGCGCGTGATTCTGAAATCGTCAGAAATTAAAGATTGAGATGTTGTAAATTGGAAAGGCACGCCAAGTTGGCAAAAGAACGAATGGTCTCTATTAAGCAAATATTTGCCACGCAATGATTTTGCTAATTCTTGGCAGAAAGGCAGTTACTCGTTTTCGCAAACTGACAAGTATGTCAATCGAATTTAAATTTTATAATATTTGCTTGAGTAGGTACAACAAATTGCATTTTCTGAACAAACTGTTTGTGAAAAGAAGAAAGTGAAAAGATACGAAAAAATCACTTTTAATAAACACTATAATTGTAATCATGTAGCAAAGGAGTTTGTGGCTATAGTTTTATAGTTATAAATGAAAAAGCTACACGGCGTGGTGAGTGCCATCTGTAGACATTTGTCACTACTTATAAGTTTCATAAGATATTTTTCGACTTTAATATATCAATTAGACAGAATGCTGAACTCTTTAGTTCTCATTAGCTTCATGTTAACACTATTATTGCTATTTCTCTGCATTAAGTAGGCTTTTTTTAATAGTTTGTGGTCGCATTCACTGTCAAACTTATTCAAGACTGACACGTCTGAGTACATATGTTATCTGAAGAAGAATGTAGTCGATTTCATTTTTGGTTTATTTTCTTCCTTGATATTTCTTAACTAAAGTATTAAGAAATTAGATCGACCTAAAAAAGCTAAATGCTAAAAAAGTCATCCAGTTCTCAACTTTTTTTGTGCCGTTCTCCTAGACCAAATTTTCCAACAAAGATTGGTCAGTACCAGTCCGACTCAGACGCTCCTGGGCTTATGTCCTGTTTGTAATTGCCGAATGCACCCGATGTGAGAACAGGAATACCCCATGGATTAATATTACTTGCTATGCTAATCTTCTACATCAATTTTCATGCACAATATTTGTCAATGTAAAGATTATGACACTGTAAGAGGTCAAATATTTTTTAATAGGTCATTGGCCACCTGGTCAATAATTTGTTTCGACTGGTTCCGATTTTAAATATTTGGTATCAAGAGAACCTATTTTATAAGCCTAGCAGGCGGTTTCTTAGTTCAGGACATAGATTTTAAGGTAATTGTTCAAAACCACCACAACTATCTTAGAGAACTTCAAATTTTTAATCTGTCAAGCTGCTTCCTTGAATGACCAATCAAAAAAATAATCAAACGCAAGGCATCGTTCAGGTTAACTCTGTAGAAGTATGCGTATATTGAGTCAAAATGGATGTACTTATAAACAATGTTACTTGAGGCATATACACAATTTTATGAAAATGCATAATTGTTCCCATTTTTCATCTTGACCTTACATTTTTAATTTAATTAATATTTGTGGGAAAATTGTTACCATGTCACATGGTTAAATGATTTAGGTAGTGAAACTTCTTATGCTAACAAAAATATTTAAGTTGAGAGTAAACAACAAAAAAATAAAATCTGTTGACAATATTCGTAGTTTTTTAATGACTTCGCTGACGACGAGAGACATTAAATATATAATAGGAAATAAGTATTATAGTCCAGTCGGTAGAGAAATTTCCCGACATAAATTTTTTATCAGACGGGAGTTGTTCCTTGTTCTAGGTGGGGTAAAGTTAAACATCCCTGTATATTTTTAAACTTTGAAAAAGTGTGCGTTAACAAATGGAGGAGGTCTAAAATTGACAAAAACTAGGTTTTTAGATCTAGAAGGCAAGGTATGCCTTTTAAAAAGAATAGTTTCAAATAAAAATTGTAAAGAAATTAAAAACCTTTGATTTGAGTCGTGGTACGATCAATTTTGTCAATTAGTTATTATAAAGATCTAACTATAAAAAAAGTAGTAATATATTTGTATTGTTAGTAATTTAACTTTTATTATAACAGAATATTTTTTTTATTTATTTGCTTATATCTAACAGTCCAGCGTTAGAAGCGAAACTTTTTTATGAAAAGTATAAATTTTCAACCGCGAAACAAAAAATATTAAACTTTAACGCTTACTGTTAGAATAAGAGACAGCGTCTACCAGACCTACGTTAAAGTATAATGACTGAAAATTGCTTTGTATGTCCTCGTACTACCTCGACGAATCTAAGGTTAAATTCTCAAACCAACTCCATGACAGAGACATTCATGTTGTCCTCCGTAGAGTCTGCGAAACCATCTCCACAGACGATATTCAATCCGAACTTGTTAATAAACGAAAAATTTGGCCACTAGTGTCCGTTCGTCTGGACAATTCCACTCCAAAGTCCTAGGCATTTTCGAACTTCTAGCTCTTAGATCTCAATGTCAAAGTTGAGCCAAAAAGAGCCACCCAATGCCACCGTTTCATGATATTCTTTCACAAGGTCAACTATACAGTCACGCTGCCTGGGCCTGTTCCTTATGCGAACGTAACTGCGTACGTCTCCGCCATATGTAAGGCGAAAAACAAAACGAACGTCAACTTCTCTTCTGCTAATTGCACCAACCAGCGTACCACGCATCATGGCTCCCACCCCTCAACCCCCGTAAACACGTCTTCCCCCCAAAAGTATTACCCTTCTACAGTGAAAGCAGCTTCCCCACTTCCATCTAGCACAACCCCATACATCTCCTCAGCATAATGTGCATCTCTGGAACAGAAACTCCAGGTCATTGTTTAAACATATGTTGTCAGCATAGTCACTGCCCTCCAAACACTTACCCAAAAAATCTTCAAATAGTTGCTTGGAATGTTAAAAGCTTTAGAGGTAAACTAAGAGAACTCGAACACTTTCTCGAGGAAAAGTCAATCACTGTTACTTGTATCATCCAATCCCACTTATCCAGTCCCAAACTTTACACCCTATAGAAGCTTGCGGAGGCGGCGGCGTATCCATCCTCGTTAGAAATTCTTTAAAACACAGGTACATCTCTACCGAAAAACCAATAGAAAAGGCATGTCCCTTCTTGCCAAAGTCTCGATTTTACTCTCACTGTCGAAGACCTTACCTATCTCTCTGCCCCCATAATCAACTTACTGACATTTTCGACATCTTCGTCTCAAAAAATGTCACTTTTTCTGCCGGTTTCACCATTCTGGCTTTAATTGAGGTGGGCCAACCAACAACCCCGCAAACCTAACAACTTCGCTGGACTAGTTGCATATCCGCTACATTCTAAAAATATACTCCTTCAAGTGCACTTCAATTCGTATATATAGTGGAACTCGACGAAGCTGTGAAACTCCTTTCAAATGGGATTACCAGCGCAATCGAGCTCTCTACGTCTTCCCTACCCTCCCCTTTCCCCAGTCAAAACCCTCCCCGCAGACAACCTCGCTCTTGTCAAGAGAAAAAACAAAACCCGCCGTCTATATCAAATACATCGTGATCCTGCACACTCTACCGAGCTAACCGCCCTCCAACAAAAACTTCTTCTAGAATTCCTCAGCGTTTCCTTCGACGAATGCTTTACTAAGGTAGAAGCACACCCCAAAATCACTTTAAAAGTAATTCGCTGTCTCGGAAACAGAGCTCCTCGTCTCCTAACAGTAAAATAAAACGGCTCTCTCTGTTTCCAGTGCTCCCCACTACCTAGCTCTGTGGATCTTGCCGAGTTCCACGAACAAATTAAAGCCGCCCCCCTAAAACATCGCCTCCTCTGTCACCGACTTTAAACATACATACCTCGTGAAATGTCCTTTACCATCTGATCTCTAAAAAGAGAAAAGTCAAGGCGCGGATGGAATTTCCAATGGTGTCTCAAAAGTCCTGTCACCAAACATAACTTCACTCTGCAATATCAGAAACGCTATCATGCAACTCCATCACTTTTGGTCTGGAAAGGAACCACCGTCATCTGCCTCTCTAAACAAGGGAAGGTAATCAGCTGTCTACCATGCTACAGTTCTATCAGCTTGCTTGGTTCGCTGAGCAAAGTAGTAGAATCTATCCTTCTAGATCGGTTTCTTGATCACGTGAACTGAAGCAATCTCCTCCCCGATTTCCAACATCTCTATGTTTCTGTACACATTCTCGACAATCTTATCAAGCGCAGTTATACTTCCGTGCTTCTGTTTGCACCCAGCAAGCTTTCGATCGAGCTTATCGCTTTCAACACCCCACATTTCCCAATCGGGGTTAGTGGATCCTTCTTCTATGACAGAATCCTTCGAGTTCACGTCACACGTCAACTCGTCACGGTCAGTGTCGCCCAAGGTTTCGTGCTGTCACATCTTCTATTTAACCTGTTCTATGCAGACATGCCGTCCCACCCTCGATTTTTTTAGCTCTTTACGATTAAATCCTTATAAACCCGGCCTAATTATTCTCCAGTGTTCTGCGAAAATTAACAAATTTCTGCCAGTGTTCCTAAACTGCTACTAAAGATAGAAACTCTCCATTAACGAGGTTAAGTCGGAAGCAATTTTCATCTCCCGTAGGACTCGAAAGCTTCCCCTATCACCGTTAACAATCACCACTCAAATGGAACCTTTCCGTCGCTTTCCTCGACGTCCTCTTCGACAGAAACCTCACATTCCGGAAACGCATCCAAGCCACTCGCACCAAGGCCCTGGGCGTCTTTACCTCCCTCAAACCCTTCTACCAAAACAACTTTATGTTCCATCAAACCAAAATCCATGCGTTCAATGCAATTATCAGGAGCATCTGTTCTAACGCAATTTTCGTCTGGAGGTGTGCCCATCCCAGAAACAGAGTACCTTCACTCTCTAGGTTGTAATCAGGTTCGCGGCAAATCTTCGGACTTCAGTGGCAGATCACCCAAATCTGTCTATCTGGACACTTTTCGACTTCGCCCCTAAACCAAAAGATCGTTTTTGCCACGTTCTACTCTTAGGTACTTCCTTTCGTTAATTTCCAGTTTCGCTTTGTTAGCGTGAGTACCCACCAAACTCATTTGAGGTGGATCACAGATCTCCATTATATTTTACCAATTTTTTTCCCAAATTACCTCTCTTCCACACTTAGTCTCCTTCCGCTTTTCCGTCTCAATCCCAACCTTCTCTAAATTTTGAAGATTTCCCCTACTCAAAAAAAAATCCGATCAATCACAGCAGGTGCACCAAAATAACATTGTCCAGGATGTATGTAAGAGAATATTAGTGTATCTGAAAATTAATAAAAATTATATGTAGGTATACATATGTTATGTGAAAGAGTTTATATACTGCGGCCTTTCTTGCAGGATACTTGCCAAAATCCTCATTAATCAAGGCTGATAACCCCCCAACGATGTTCCTTACAGTAGTAAGATAAAAATTTAACCTTTATACTATAACGTAAGTTTGGTAGGCGCTTGCTCAGTACAGCAGAGTGATATGTTCACTGAAAATGAACAATAGTTTCACCTTACAGACTACTCATTAGGAATTGAACTAAACACCTTCGGTAGTGAGCTAATGTTACAAATGTTATAAATGTCACACGTTTATTTTGATCTAGTATAACTATAGATACACCTATAATCTCAGTAACATTAAGAAGGAAAATAATATTGTCACATATAGGCAACCTTACATACATTGTTATATGTAGGCAAGCTGACATACATTGTGACACAGTAGACTAGAGTTTCTAGACGGCTCATTCTGGATCTTTCTAAAACAAGGTCAGTCACTATAAATAGTTGCCGCAAGATCGGACCAGTGACTGAAGAGGACCTGAACAGATAGTTCCTAAAACGGCCTGAGGTAGAGAGGCTTTAATCGGTAGGCGCTCCTCGGGGTGAATCCAACATTACCCAGGCGTAGAGAAAGCCAAGAAGCGACAAAGTGAGCGATATAGCGGTTAATTAATATTGTAACAAATTATCGAAATAAGAACCTAATAATTAAATCTTGAGTTTATAATCAAGCAGGAATAGGTGGGCTATTGAATACAATGATAAGATAAAAAATAATTTTACTTATAGTTTTAAAAAATATATTCATTTTATTAACGTATTCTTTTGTTTTGTTGTTGACAGTAGTATTTCTTAAAATGTTTCACTTTTAATGCTGTTAGTGACTGACGGGTAATTTTTTCGACAACAATAAATTTAAACATCACTTCCTTTCTAAAACATTTGAGAACATTACGGTTCCAATCAATCACCCTGTATTTGTGTAATCTCACATTTCGAACTTGTAACTTAATTCGAGTTCCAGCTACTCGGCCTGCATGTCTGTGGAGGCACCTAGGAACGTCGCCACCAATTACTCGCAATTAACCAAGTTTTCGTCGAACGAACTGCCAACTTGCGAGTCAACTTGCGAAGTCGAAACCGTGTAAATTTGCGCCTCTGACTTGACAAATTAAATGTCTCAACTTTTCAAATTGCGTTAACTGTTTCCGGTCGAATAGTTTGCGACGGGAATAAAAATATCGTTAAACGCTTTGCTACCTCTTTTACCAGTTAGAAATGGTTCACTGACCAAGAAAATAATCAGCCTAACTTTACTTTCTCGTCCTAAAACCTTAATCAAATTTTGATAGAAAAAGCTGAATTATTACATCCTGATTTTGTATTTGTACAGAGATTTTTATAAGCAGAAGATATTAATTTATAGATTCGTCTTGACAAAATTTGTAGATTATTTATTCGTTATGAAAATATTCGTATTTAAGATTGTTGTTTTGAGGTTAGTTGGGCAATTTTTATCTTATATTTTAGTGATAATTGTCTTGACATTTGATATTGGCTTTATATTATTTACTTATCGTACATATATATTACTCATATTTATTCAATCATAGTTATTCTGGTGTTGCTCGTATTTATAATAAATGTAATGTAATTTATTATAAATAAATATAAAGACTTTAGCATTCCGCCCAAAAAAATGCGGTGTTAAAATGCCGAATATAATGACGTGAAGAAGAAAGTCCACAGAAAAAAGTCATGTAACTCCAAAGTCTATGCGATAAAGTATGTGCCAGCCCTGTATCAGTGATAAATTTAGTTTCTAGTTGGTTGTTAAGAACGGTCATTTGGTTTTAATAAAATACACTATTAAAGTAATTGAAACATGCAGGCCACAGTTTCGAAATTAAGTGTATTTATATGTAATTTTAAATTTTTGGGACTTGGAGCCTTTGAGATGATGGACAATTCAGAGAAAATTTTTTCAAATTTTCATTACAACCTACGGAAAACCATTTTCCTATCAAAAACTGTGACGTATCTACTTCTAATGATAGCGAGATGGTCGCCACGGTCGAAGTTTTCTCGAATGCACATGGTGGCAAGAGACAGTCTTTAAAAGGAAAATAAAGATATTGTGTATGAGTACTTATAAGGATATTTATACGTTGTGACCCAAAAAGTATGTCATATGCTCCTTGCGGTCAAACTATATGTTTAACCGAATTTTGGAATTCTAAACAAGTTTTTCCTATAACTTTTTTCGATTGGACCCTTATTTAACTGCCAGTTAACCGAAACCTCCTATTTTCTATTTTTGAACACTCTGTATTGTAAATCACATTTAGATGCTGCAGACGATTTTGTATTAAAATAGAGAACGAGTATTGTTTGAAAAATTATTCGATTATGTTATAGTTTGGCCATAATGAGCATATATGACGTCTTTCTGGACCATTCTGTATATTTATATAAGTTAAAAGTAGTTCTGTTTACATAATAAGAGTTAAAAATATTTTTGTTTAAATATTTATCTAGTAGGAATACCTATACATAAAAAAATTATGGGTGTGTTTAATTAGAGAATATTTGAGGTTAGGTACGCATTTAAATAATATCACCGTGCAGTGCTGTCACTCACTATTGACCGGGGTGTCAACTCGAATCAATCAGTGAGCAGCGGCAACCAGAGACACAGAAGTTCTGATTTGACACTCGAACTAGCCACGCTTGTGCTTGCTAACTCTCATCAACTTCATATTTCAGTTAAATGTACTCGTGCAAGTTTCGTGGTATCGTTAAGTTTTACTCTGAACGTCAGAAAAAGTATTCATAATAGCACCAAAAACTTTTACGTATTTCATTTCCATCATTTACTAACGTTATTAGTGGTTGAGCAAACTTATGCAAAGCCGAAGGGTACGGTAGAATGTCTTGTTGGTAATTAAAAGACGAAAATAACTATGTTAAAGCAAAACTATCCCCATCAAATTGGAAATTTGATAGAATAAATGGGCAATTTCAAAATTATCTCGCATCAAATGAAGCTGAACCAACCAGAACATAGCTCGTTTTGATGCGTATTGATGATTAATTGAATATAAAAATGGGATACCAACGATCAAAAGCTGAGCAGATCCTTTCCAATTGTCCAACTTTTTCAATTAGTTGGGTAAGGGTTTACGTATGTGAGTTCATTTCGGAGGCTTATTTTCGACATTCGTAATGGACTTCTGTCCCGTTTAAGCTTTTCTTATCTTAGTGCTTCATTTCTTGAACTCTTTGACACATCTGTTAGTTCAGTTCGAATTTCGGGTAGGTTCTGTGACGTCTCTTATCAGTTACACTTCAAATAGAACCTTATTTTGATCGATTTAGTCTCCTTTCATGTGAGATACGATTAGATACCAATGAGTTCTTTGGCTTTGAAATCGCCTACTCATCTGTATAAGCTTCGGTGGGAACCATAAAACAAATAATTTTAAAGTGCTAAAGTGTCTGTTAAATCATTGGGCAAGTTTTTTGTTTCCAAACTTTAAATTAATAAAATAAAAGGCCGAATCCCGGTTTTAAACCCCGAAAAGTGCTGTAGAATGTTCAGTTTTCCTAATAAATTAAAAGTGAACGTTTTATTTTAATCCTTCGTCTGAGGCTCAGACTGAAAAATTTATTAGGATCTACTTATACAGCCTATGAGACTCGTCCAGATTAGTAACTCTTCCTTCTAAATATTCATTTGGCTTAATTTTTTATGAACTCTCGACCTTATACTTTTACGTGGCAGAGAAACAAGATAACGGCTCTGCAAATCACAGTACAAAAATTTTGAGCCGATAGGATTAGAAAATATTAGATAAACAATACACATAGGTTCTATCGCATGTACCTACCTACGTGTTAAAGACATGATATTAAGTGATATTTATTATTATATATTTTATTTTGATTCAATAAATGTGTATTAATAAGAACGAGGTTTAAAATTAAATTCATTGTCAGATATGTTAAAGATATTAAAAAAAAATGTCAGGGAATGTGAAAGAAAAAGAAAGAATTCCAATGGAAGAAAAACGATTTGCATTGCATAAGAATAATGGAGTAAATGGATTCATAAAAAGAAAGAAACTATTAGGTGCATTGAGAAAGTATGGAGAATAGGAGAAAGAAATCTCAGCCATCAGCCGAAAAAGAGAATGTTCTTATTACAGACAACTGATATTTTTGATTAATAAGAACATGGTACGTACTAGAAGTCTGGAACAGGAGGAGGGCAAAAAGGAAGTTAAAAGTATTCAAGGCAAATGCCTACATTAATTAATGGATTTTATAAGGAGACAAGAAAATAAATAAAAGTAAAACAAAAATACTGATATGCAAGGGAAGGAAAAGGAGGGAAAGAGCGAATATAAAGATAGGAGACGAAACATTAGAAAAAGTGGTCGATTTTAGGTATCTAGGAAGTTAGATAAGTCAGGACGGAAGGAGTAGTAGGGATATAAAGCAGAAGATAGAGCAGGGTCAAGTCGCCTTCAATAAAAAGAAAGCTCTATGCTCGCGAACGGTTAATATAGAAATTTGAAAAAGGTAGTTTAAGGTGTATGTTTGGAACACGACGCTGTATGGGTGCGCGGCGGAAAAGAAAAGGTTAGAACCGTTCGAAATGTGGTGTTACCGGCGAATGATGAGGATACCGTGGATAGGGAAGGTTAGAAATGAAGAGTAAGAGAACAGAGTACTCTATGGAAGTCAATAAGAAATAGATGAGATAGGTTGGTAGGACACCTTCTCAGGCATGAAGGTCTAGTCAGCACATATTAGAGGCAGAAACGGAAGTTAGCAGGAGTAGAGGTAGACCTAGATTAGATTACTGTTCGCAAATATTTAAGGATATGGGTTGTTTTATGGAAATGAGAAGATTAGCTCAGGATAGGAAAGAGTGGAGGTGCGTGTCTAACCAGTCTTAGAACTGACGACCTTACGATGATGATTCCTATCACCCGGATAGCTTATACAAGAAGAAAACACAACAGAAAAATTAACCATAAAATATTCAAAAAGAACATTAAAGTTCAAAGAAAAATATTAAATTCAGAAGACAATACAATACCACAAGAATGTATAAAGGTGAAGGAAAAGATGTCAGATATGTAAAGCAAAGAAAATAAAACTGCAGTGGAAAGAAGGAAAAGGGGAAGAAAAAAGTTTTTATTGGTAAAAGGATGGGTAGTTAACACTACAAATAGGAATTGAAAAAAGATAGAATCGTATGGAGAAAGCTAGAACTTCTAACTAAAGATATTAATAAGAATAAAGAAGAGAAACTTAAAATTTACATAAAATTATACGCAAATATGGATAGAAGGAGAGGAAAGTCACATTATTTAAAAGGACGAACGTGCAAAGGGAAAATACGGACTAGAGTTAACAGCAAGATTTACATTAAGAGGCGAAAATAGAATGTCAAAGTACTAGGAGGGATAAGAAAAGAAAATATGTAGGCTATGCAAATTGAATCTAGAATCCCTAAAGCACGTCTTTGAGAGATAATAACGAGGAATAATTCTAAGTGGAAAATTGAAATGGAAGGAAAACAAATGTAAACGGAATAAGAAAAGGTGGAGAAGAAAACCCCCGTTATTTAAAAGGACGAATACAAAAGAGAAAAAATGGACTAGAAATAACAGCAAGATTTACATTAAGGAGCAAAAATAGAATGTTAACATAGGAACTAGGAAGGAGAAGAAAGAAGAGAAACATTTTATGGTTCAGCTTAACACGGTGATCGTATTTCATAATTACCTATAATTTAATTGGGAGAAAGGAAAAGTTCCTTCTACTAATCCTAATCAAGTGTTATAATTTTATTACTTTGTCTCGTAAGAAACAAAACAAAACCAAAAGGATTTATGAAACATTAAAATGAACTTCCAATAATTAGCAAGTTTCCACAGATGACGTTATCTATGTCGTGTGTAAATGTTCAAAATATTTACATCAACAACGCATTTGATCGCCATCTGGTGGGTATTTACTGCTATTGAAGTATATCGTAATCCACGTCTGATGGTTTCGATACATTTCTGACCAAGAACTTTCTGACGCTCTTATTAATTTGACTTATATATGTTAAGGCAAGATATAGTGTGATTCATAAAGACATCTTTTGCTGACATTGCATTTACAGGATATAGTTTATAAAAGCCGTTCATAAAATAGAGTAGTTATTCTAGCTTAAGACTAGACCTAGTATAGTTTGTACTTTGTATTAATAAACTTTTTAAAAAGTCTTTGTTCCAATTTTGGAATATAACATATATATATACCTATCTCACATGTAAGCTACGTCGTGTCGTCGATTCAGTTAGATAAGTTGAAATTGAAATACTTCAATAGCAGCAAATACCCACTAGATGTCGATGCACTACGTGTATTTAGAAAATACCTACATTAATCAATCCGTAGTAAATCTTTTTTAGTATTAAAATGTAATCCCATGTCGTATATAACTGATTAATGTAAACAAAATAATAATGTACTCATTAGTAACTGATATTATTAATTTCCAATTTATTCAAAAGCAGCAGGTACATTTATTATATTATTATATGAATGTTTTAATTAAACCTATTATGCATTTATCATTATTTTTATCATAACTATAAATTCCATTTTCATTTTGAAGTTGTATTATAAACAAAATAGATTTTGAGATAAAATACAGAAATAGTCAAAAAGACCCTTTAGGGCAAGTGAGACCTATAAATCTGAAAAGCATACGCGGGCACCAACAGAAAGCAATACGCCGCTTACCTACATATAGCCTACTTTGTTTTCCTGGAACATACCACCGATTTAACTATAAAACCCCAGAATCCATAAAAACCAAAGCACGCCTTGCATCTAGCTAAAATAGCTGTAAAATTCCAACAGAAACTTCTCCACGTGTATTCGTTTTACTCTTTCTATTTGCAACGCCTTCAATTTGACGGTAAGGATAGAAGATGGGGACGAGAGTTGGAGTGAATTGCCTTCCTCACATATGACATTTAACTTTGACGCGACTTCTGGGGCCAATTTGCTTGGTCAATCTTACACGGTACGGTTGTCGGCACGAGGAGGAAATTTCAGGGTAAATAAATTGAAAATTGGCGTACGATATAAAAGACCGGGGTGGAAAAGAAGGCGATAAAAATACGATGCGCGATATATTGTTTTCGCAAAACGAAAATACATCCTTATAATGAAAAAGAGAACGTGACAGAAATATAATAAGTTAAATGGTTAACTAATGCCAGCAATCTAGTTAATGATAAAAACCGTATAACTTGATGTTTTATTTTTAAAATTATTTAACGCGCTCGTAATACCAATTACTTAAATAGACTAATGGTGGTGGTTGTTCGTAGCAGATGTTACCCGAAAAATCGACCAAAAATAGAAAAAATTGGTTTAATATTCTTCTTTAGTTAGTTTCAGTTTTGACTAGATAAAATAAAATATTCTCATTCATTCTGACTCGACCCATTCTGGTTAAAACTAGTTTTCATGCCAAAGATAGTAGATAACACAAACCAGAAGATAGCACTCTGTGAATTTCTTTTTCTAATTTCTCCTTCGCAATCTTTCCATCTGTTAAAAATATTAACTAGAATCGTACAGAGAAGAACGCGAAATAGTGGGGAAGAAATTTTAGGGGTTGATTAATTCGGGTTTAGAAGAAACAGGGCACCGCGTTAGGACTTTATTAGCTGTACGTATATTAGTTGAGGAAACAATCGAATAGACCGGATGCATAGGATTCATAGATCCAGAAAAAACTTGTAACAATGGTAATAATAAACGATGATAATGGTACGTGGGAAGAGATTTTAAAACACTTAAGGAAATAGGGTTACGATTTAGGGATAAAAAAATGAAAGAGAGCTTATATAATGCGCAACATGGTGTTATAGAATTTGAGCAACATCGTAAATAAGAAGGGAGTTAGACGAAAATATACATTAGACATGCAGGGATAATGATTAGTAAGCTTAAATTTCCAGTGATAGAGATTTAGATTTAATAAAAAATAATCACTTTTGCCCCGAGATTGGTAGATTTAAATTCGAAGACGATTATTAAAGATGTTTGAAGCATGGCTCTGTATGGATATGACATGTGGACTGTCGACGCTACGAAAAGAAAAGGTTGAGGTATGTGTTACAGGAGGATATTAAAAGTATCGTGGATAGAAAAAGTTAGAAATGAGAAAATATTAGTAGGAGAACAGAAGGCGCTATGGAAATAAATAAGAAATAGGCAAGATAAGTTGATAGGACACCATGTAAGAGAGGAAGAGCTCATTAGAGATATATTAGAAGCAAAAGCAGGGAAGTTAACAGGGGTAAAGGTAAATCTAAACTGCCTTTTGATTGATAGTCAGCTTATAGCGCAGGACAAATCGCCAGTCCGCATCTAGCATCAAAGTTGGTAGGAGGTCTGAAGAAGCTCGCTAATCTTGCTAGCGAAACGTTGGGAATCAACTCCAGCATCCGACAACCTTTAGACTCGAATCAGAACAACAGCGGTTTACCTACTGACCGCGAAAGCCTTTGCCAATTTTTATTTAATGTTAGATATGCGTCTTTAAGCCGTAGTAAGGCTAGTATATGGTTATAATCTTAGAGAAACGTTGACAAAATTTATTTTATATATTATCTTATGTCACTTATTAAGTTATAAGGATGTAGGCGAGGGCAATACCATAATAATTCGTTACTTTATTGTGGTGTTCCCAACCACTACTTAATTAATTCTTATGTGTAGTAGTAAATTGTTTGTTTATCTTAGACGTTCGATAACAGCCATTATTTTCGTATTCCATTGATGTAGCTGCAGAGTTTTAATCCTGGTTCTTTATTCGTGCATATCTACATACGTTGCCAATTTACGCGTAGAATCAGCTTCCGATTGTACCTAAATTATAGTATTTTTCGTGAAAAAAAATTTTTGGCTTTAACCACACTGCTGAACTCAGATTCCTTATTGCATTTAGTTTACAGCCTCCAAAGCTCCTCACTTATTTCTATCGCACTCTGTATACTTATCAAGTTCAGAATTTTAATTCTAAGTAATAAAAAAAAATGAAAAAGTAGAAACAAGAATTACTATTACAAAATACGATAAAAAGTCATCATGCGTCATCATCATCTACAAACCCAGTTTTTACAAACATTTATAGGTATTAGTACCACCATTTTCCTTATCAAAGTCCCTTTTTCTTCTGGAATACCTTCCATTGATGTACAATTTGCCAAAATTTTTGAGAATGTGTTTTAAGCCTTGTTATAAATTGTATTAATAAGAAAATGTTGATGAAATTTAGAACTTCTTGCGTTTGGGAATTTATGTTCACTTTCCCTAACTGCAGTAATTTCAAGTATCCGTTTAAACCCCTGTTAACCATATCCGAGGGTTCTTTAATAACACATTTTACTCCTCAGTTTAAGATTCCTTGCTTTACTTTTAAGGGCTTTACTGTCATTAAATCTTACTTATCGACAAAATGATTGTTTTTGGAAGTTTCTTTAATTTAATTAACAAATATGCAGGATTTCCTTATTATGAGATCACTTAACAGTTGCTAAAATAGTTTGACGGTATACGAAGTTAGATAGCATAATGGAACGTCATGAGGTCAATAGGAGAAGGGAAGAGGTCAAACAAAATCCCAACAAATCTCAGTAAGAGAAAAGGTATTAAAATTTTTAAGGAAACCTCTTACACGATTACGCCTTCATCATTCGTAACATTATCTAAAAATAACTAAAGCATTTAAATAAGTTATACAATAATTAATTACAGGAGATCAAAAGAGGAAAGGGTCCAGTAAAATCTCGCCCAAGGAAAAGGGGGTTTATCCATATTTAAAACAAAAACACCTTACGTAATTAAAATATTAATGGGCATCCCCTAACTTACACGAGTGAAAATGATGTAATAAAACGCCAATGTCTGAGAAAATCATACCTTAATGTAATTAACACACAAAATACTAATTACCAGAAAAAATACAAGCTATATCATTTCATGTTACACAACTTGGAGGGAATCTTTTTTTTCTTGCATTTCATCAATGTACTCTAAATTTGTATAACTAGGATTTACCCGCGATTCCACTAATCAAGTTTATGGTCGAATTACGATATAAAAATGCAATAACTAAAAAAAAACAAACGATTTTAGACCTACTCAATTGACAGGCGGTTACAATTAATTTTTACCACCAGATGTCAGACTTTAATTCGTCATTCAACAAAAGCTTGTTATAAAATTAAATGCTATCATATAGTTAAAGTTCGATCACCAACCACATAAGCAATTCTTATATTTACTTATAGAATTAAATAAAAAGTGGAGTTTTTTATCGGCTGATAATGTCAAGATTCCTTTTAAAATTCAAATGTTGTAGGTTTTGTTTTTTTTTTTAAGTTAATGTATGTAACTATAACTTTTGTTATTCGAATGAATGAAAGCTCTGAGATAGATAAAAGATTCAGTAATAAAATCTCATTTTTTGTAAAACGGAAAATACATATAGAAGTCAAAGGAAGCAGCGCTTCCGAGTGACTGTATGTAACAATCAATTCCTTAGAGATTGACAAGTGCGAAAGTCAATATTTGCTTGGTGATTGGTGCACACAACAACAAATACAGTTGCCTAAGCGAATATTCGACGTGATTGTTCTTTTCAAGCAGACAGGGTGCCAGCAATTTACATTTACTACGGAAAGAATTTCTTTGGAATAGGAGATGGAAATTCAATTTACTTGCAATTATAAAGAAACGGGTAAATTTATTGTATTTTATATTCAATTAGTTTTTGAAGTTGTTTTCAATTAACATTTCAGTCGTTGTGGATTTATTACAATTACCTGACCTACACCAGCTTCTATTGACTTGATTTCGGATTTGACATAATACATCAAATATCCCTATCGACATGCTCATAAAAGTAAAAACGTTTGATATGTGTCCTTAATTCATAGTAATTACCCCAATCCTTTTATTCGTATTTATTGAATGTGCGATGTACTGACGTCTTGATCAACACTTTTTCAGGGCAATATTTTGTCTCAGTAACCATCATTATTTTTACACGTTAATCTCACACCTCAAAAGTCTTCGTCTTTATTTACAACTGTAATGTAAACACGACTTAAGTAAGAAATCGCCACTCCGAGCGCTGCTCGCAGAGCAGCTCTCTTTTCCAATATAAGCATGCCCTTATGGAAAAGACACTGTTGTTAATCGATTTGCCGCGTTGGTATTTATAACATACATTAAAGTGAATTAAGTTTTGAATTAATTTATACCCCTACAGATAACATCAAATTAGTGAGAAAGGAATGCTGCTTATATCACGCCCTTGCTGCGAATCGAACCCGGGTTGCTGGCTTTACGCAGCTTTGCTCCACTTAGCCACAAAGAAACAAACGAAATTCTTCTAAATATCTCATTTTTATAATATAGGGTAATTCCGGGAGAGATGGTGCACCGGGTGAGTAGGAACATTTCAGTTTTTGCGGCAGTAGTTTACACGTGTCGCATCATAGGCTAAAGATTTTGAGTTAAAGCATATAAAGGGTAAATTGTGCACTGAAATAGGTTTGAGAGGACCTACAAATAAATTGAGCTATATAAAAAAGTTGAAATATTTCATATTTATTTACAATTTTTGAGGTTATAATCAGGTTTTCCGGAGTTGTCAGGTTTGTGTTATACTTATCGAAAATTATTTGTGACGACTCTCCTGTAAAATTGTGACAGTAACTTTGCGGGAGAGGTGGTTAGTGTACCATCAGTCTCGTAGGATAGAAAAGTATGCTACTTTATCATCCGTCTAGGAAGAGAGAGCCATTCAACAACTAGCAGGCTTGATTTAGGAAGGTACAAGTAAAGTTCATAAAGTAATTCAAGAAAATGATACCATGTTAGACAAATTTAATCCCGTACAAGGTACATCTTCCACAGGTATTGAAAAGGCTACGAAGCGAGCAAAGCAGGTTGCAGCCGTTTTAACATCATTGGAGCACATTGAAAAAAGAAAAGGTGTCAGAGAATCAAAACAGGCGAAAACAAGATAGAAGGCTATGAACCCAATGACGAAGATTAAACCAAAAAAGAAAAAGAGAAAGATAGTGAAGAAAGTGATTACAAATGAATCAACAACTCTACTCTGCAGGAGTATAGTAAGGCTTTCTGAAGACGGCTGGGTGCAGTGTCTCCAATGCGATGGTTTCATGTAGAACTGCTTAAAGTATGTCAATTTTTATGACATGTGCAGAAAGGTTTTACGTCGCAAAAATCATTAAACACAGGCTTTTCTAGTGAATCATTTCACCGTAGTGACTGTACCAACTCATCCAACCATGTCAAGTGATATGGCATAGGTGACGAGAATAGGTTTTATTTTATTCAAGAATACGTTTATTTTTTTGATATATTGATATAATAGTTTTATTCATGTTACTGTTTTAATGACGAATATATTTTTGTACTGTGTTGTCTTGGTTATTTCTGAAGTTATAGTAACTTGAAAAAAAGTGTGCCAACTCACCTAGAATTATCCTGCATTGTCAAAATCTTTATTATATCAAGCTGACGTCTTCTAACAGCTATATTTTATGTGTATGTTATTCGTTTGTAATGCTTTCATTGTCAGTGGTGTCTACAAAATGTTAAAGTAAATGTAGAACATGATTTCCAAATTTTAACATATCGGATACATTTTCATTGCACCCTTGTAACTTCAAAGCGGCTACCTATTATATTATACCTACATATGTAGTGGTGTGAAAATGACACCATTGCTTGTGCCTTTCACCCTCTTTCGTTACCTCTATGTATTTTGCAGCTTTAAAAAATGTTTGTGTTGAGCTAATATTTTATTCTGTTTGATCGGACTTTGTAAAGTGAGCGTGACTTCTATATGCGTGTAGTTACGAACATGCGATAGATCAGAGTGTAAAAAATGAAACGTGCAATACAACGTAAAGACGATGATGAAGTTAAATGCATGAAATCATGAATTTGCTGACATTTTTACCCCGTACACATTGTACATATCGCATTCTGCGTACATTTATGGTACCCAGAAGGCGTTGTGGGTAATTGTGGGTAAAGTCTGTTGGCTCAGAGAATTCCGATTTGACGTCAAGAATGCGTAAAGTAAGAAACTTTTGGGTGTTTCAATCCCACCAGCCAGTAATGCTGTTGAGCGGGCAGTCCCTCCGAACTACGCCGGAAGGTAGGGCGGAAGGCCCTCTTCAGCTTCCTTTCAGGAATCGTGGGAATAGGTGGGTGGTGGTTCGGGTGAGAAAGATGAGACTAACGAAATGAAGACAGAAGAGAATGAAAGATTATCTGTGGAATATTATTGTCTCAGCATTTGCCTAAGTGATCCAAGGAAACCACAGAAAAACTTGGACCAAAGCAGACGGACCCGGAATCGAACCGGCGTCTTTCCGAATGCTAAGCTATGGTCTAAACCTTTAGGCCATGCCGCTCGGTATGTAAAGTAAGAACGTCGTACAAAATATAAGTAGTGATTTTGAACGAAGGCGGCGTCGCGCAATGTTTCATTTCAATAAATTTTCCCCGCTGTGATTGTGGATTAACAAATTCAGATACTCATTGGACAATTCGCTATGAGCGTAACCTACGTCGGCGCCGTCAGTGGTATAAGTTTGCAACTCGATACAAACATTATTGTATGCAGGCATATGAAATTATTATTGTATTTATTATTAATCAACTAATCGTAGTAATGAATTTAAAAAAATAATTAAGTGTTGTGTCCATAATCTACATTCTGCATATAAATTTTATAATTTTCCTACAAATGTTACCGGAAAAAGTAACAAGCCGTTAAGCCTGGATTGATGCCTTATAAAAAGCAGAATAAGTAATTTAGTTTAATTTATATATATAAGCAGAATATCTATATCCCCGTTTCTTATATACTTACTTTTCTTAGTTTATCTCAATTTTTAAATAATTAATATTATCCATTCGTAAACTTTATATAATGTGTTAAAGTACCTTCAAAATTTATTTTACTTGATTTGGCCTTGTTATTTACTTGTTTAAACACATGAAATTTCGGATAATGCCTAGTTCCCTCCCATATACCTGATTTTAATTAGGGTTAAAATTTTCGATATGTCGAATTCCCTCCTAATTATACATCAATTGCCTCCAAACGGCGGCGAATGACCTTGAGTGCTGATTGCTACTATAAAGTCATTAAGAGTTGTTTAAATAATACAGCCTCACATCACATATTAATCTTAATATTATTCATATATTATAGACACCACAATAGTTTTCAATGTGAAATTTATGTTAAAATAAGAAGTGTTTCATCTAATTTTAAAAAATTGTTAACAAGACAAACTAAAACTAATAAAATTTTTCTAGATGATTGCATCGAAAAGCTAGACGCACAGGAATTTCCAAACATTGATTTAGTTAAGGTAGTGGGAAACCATTTTAAAATTAAATAAATAATCATTTCATAATATTAATTAAATAATTAAAAGGAATACTCACCCCCACAATTATGGATACAGTTCTTATAAAATAATTGTTTTGAATTGATTACTAAGATCAATCAATCAATAATAAATACAATAATAACTTCATATTCCCGCACACAATAACGTTCCTATTGACTTGCAAACTGATACCACTGACGGCGCTGACGTTGGTTAGGCTCATAGCGAATGAAACGGGACTATTTCAACGATTGAAATTCACATTTGACATTTATTATTATGTTTATTTTTTATATATATAGTACTACTTACATCCGTATCTGCTAAGCCGACAAGAACATTACGTTGTTACATTACATTACATTACACAGTTTGTGATGAGTTACACTCTTTATTTTACTTTACCACTTATCATAAAATAAATTTTTATTTGGTTGATCAAGAAGAAGGCACTAACACATTGTTTTTTCCATTTGGGGAAACTCTCAACTCTTTAATGTTCTTCTTTCGATATATGTACTTCTATTAACTGTAGAAATTATTTCTTTTATTGAACAAGGCGGAATGGGATGACTAAGGTTGTTATAACTGCAATCGTTTCATTTCGAATTTTTTTAGAAGCTTATAGAACAGCTTCAATATCTTAAAATTGTTAAAACATTTATAAGAATGTCATTAGGTTGTAAGTTACTGAAATATTATAGGCACTTTGTTGGTGTCCTTTTGTAATACATTATCAATAATAATAATACAAAACGAATTTAAATTATTTGCAGTCGCATTCGAAGCATATTTCCTCATTAAAGAAATAAACCACAATCGTGTTTATTCTTACATTCTTTGTTTAATATATAATCATTTATTTGGATCAGTGACAAATTGATTTTCAGTTTAAAAAAGCTAATAGTTGAATAGTAAAATTAGAAGTGCACTTTTAGGAACTTAACTTTTTCACTTTATCTCATGCTGAGTGACTAATTTTTCAATAGTAGGAAATACGAAGCCATTTTTACATTGTAAACGAATGTAGATGTCGAATTGGAATTCAGTTTCCCTACGCTTTTCGTTCTCAGTTTTCTAAAGAAACGGTCTTATTGCCCGAGCCAAAATTATTTCAATTACCTCCACGTGACATTTAAGATCTTGCAGTGCATTCAGAGGGCTGAAAACACATCGTTGATTTCAATGAAACTTCGTCTCCTTCGGTTCCATTAAACGTCCCAGTTTTAGAGCAGTTCCAACGAACGCGTTGTTGGGTGGTTGAAGTGAGAAGGAATGTCGGTCGGTGTCGCAACCCCACGGGAAGCCGACGCTCTGGCTTAAAGTGCTTGAAGTCTTAAAGGTTATTCTAGGAACAAAAGGGTTAAAACGAAACAAAAGGGCTTTTAAGACGAGATTAGGATAGAGTGTCGCGGGAGTCGCGGACGTGGCAGCACCTGCGAATAGGCAACGAGGGACTTGGGAGGATTCAAGGGGTCGCACGATAGAGTATAAAGGGTTGCACGTTATTTTTATGATTTAAAATGGTTCAAATGAGCTGCTAAAAGTCGTTATGATTTCTACAATAATTAGCGTTTTCATTTTGAAGCTAATGATATGAAATAAATTAGTTGCCGTTTTAGGAATCGATAAGAGACGAAAAGCTAGTTTGATAATAAAACAAAATCATTGCAATAGATCATCACGTCATTAAGGTAAATGGCGTCACATTACTCAATAATTCCATCAAAATACACAGAGTGTGTAGAAAATAGATAGGTAACGTTAATGTATTCTATTTAACTGAAAGTGATCGTTACATCAAAATGAATGCATGACGTCACACCAACCTATTGTTGAATAGCTATTCTAAAATATACATTTTATGCGAAAAACGGATAGATAACACTAATATAATCTCATTTACCTCCAAGTGATCAATACTTCATCAAGATAAATGACGTCATACTAAGCTATTGTTCAACAATCCTCCCAAAATGTATGTATAGATTATGCAGAAAACAGATATGTAATATAATCTTGTTCAACTATAACTGTTAGCCACTTTAAGGTCTTGTATATAAAATTATTGTTGCATATTAATTTTAAAATGCATAAATTATTATCAGTAAAATAGATGGACATCAGTATAATGTCATTTTTTGAAGTTTTATTTTATGGATCATGGTTACTAGCCTGCATTGTCATTAAAATTGACATTGACTGGGAAACAAATGAGATGTTCAACCCGGTAATGTTAAATTCACTTCAAAATTAAACTTCATTCTGTCTTTGGTAAGTTCACTCTTATGTTTTTCGTAAATTCACTTCGGCTAATTAATGCAGTCATTAGGAAATTAACAGTAGAAGAAAGCATTACTAACAAGAATAAAAACATCATTTGATAATTTTATGGACCATATTATATAAGATTATTACGAATTCGTAGTTGTCGAAAATCTCTACTGATGGCGTTCACTTAGCCTTTTGTAGTTATTTATTGAACGCCTGCAGGTTGATTGGCATTCTGTAGGAATATTTATATTTAGTATCCCACTTTTCCTAGTTGGGTTATCAGATCCTTTCTCACACGCAGAAGCCTTCGGGTCCGCGTTGGCACTGTTCTCTCTGCCAGCAAACCTGTAACAGCCAGTGTCCCACAAGGATCCAAACTATCTCCCAATCTTTTTAACCTGTTTTACGCGAACATGCCCTCCCACACTTTGATTCTGAATGCTCTTTACGCTGATAACATTGCTCTTAGAAACTCTTCCCAAACCATTCTACAAAGCACAGCGAAAATTTCTGCCCTTGCTCCTTAACTGGTATCGAAAATGGAAAGTTTCCATTAACGAGACCAAATCGGAAGCAATTTTCTTCTCACGTAGGTCCCGAAAACCTCCTTCCATTATCGTAAACAACCGCCATTACTTACCTAGGTGTCGTCTTCGACAGAGCCCTAAACTGGCGGCACGACATCACCGCTACCCGTAAGAAGGCTATGGGTGCATTCATCGCACTTAAACCTTCCTTCCGAAATAATTCCATCTCCCAACAACCGAAATACCGTGTGTTTAACGCAATAATTAGGAGCATTTGCTTCTACGCTATCCCCCATCCCCGATGTCTTCACCATCTCTCCCCGAGGCTGCAATCAAATTCTCAGGGCCTCATTGTTTGGTCACCAGAACCCGTCTGTCTCGACACTTTCTGACTTCGGACCTAAACGAAACGACCGTTTTAAAAGGCCCTACTGCCTTCTCTTCTGGGCTGCGCACTTTGCTCAATTCTAGTTTCGCTTTTTAGCGCGAGTACCCACCCTACTCTTTGTGGTGGGACACCTATTCTCACACTCATCAGCCCCCCCCCAACACACCCCTCCCCACTTTTACCTCTCCCGATCCTCAACCTCCCCAAAAAATCTTCCCTTGGGAATCACAACCTTCGGGTTGATCTCCTTATTATAGGGAGGTTTTAGTCGGTAGGCCCTTCGGCGAATCCGACACTACCTCCCTATGGGGGTGTCTTGCAGATTTTCCCTCCTCGAATAAAAACTAAAAAAATAGCGACCTAAATTTGACGGATTTGACAGATCATGGAACAGTGTTATATTTAGTCTGCGCCTTAGTAGTCCATCTTATGGTAAGTACAATACAACTTATGTACACTTGTATAATTTATAATGTAAGTCATATTCTGAATAAGCGTTTTATGTATTAATAAATAATTTCGTTTCTAATATTTATGCTTAAAGAAGTGTATGGTCAAAACAAGTCTTGGAGTAGATATTGTTTTTAGTGTAATAAATTATGTTAACACTACGTTAGTGTTTTATTTCATAAATATGTTTCTTGCCAGTTCTAGTAAAAAGTTAGAGACACCAGTCACCAAAAACTCGTTTAGAATAAGTGAGAAAGTACTAGAAGGTTCTTGAATGTTTATAGAGTTGTCCTCAGCTAGAGCGTTCTCGAATGTCTAGGCTCTAGGATTGTACTCAAGTAGAACATTCGACAGCGAACTGGACCGAAAGAGAAAGTTCTGAAACATTCAAGGACCATCGTGTGTGTGGTGGTAATGGCTTCAGACAATATACCTATGAGTGCATTTTATACATATTTCGAGCAAAGTATTCAAAAAAATGTTCCGAATTTTTGTACCTCATCATCATCATAAGGCCATCAGTCTCAAGACTGGTTGGATACTCACCTACACTCTTTCCTATCCTGACCTAATCTTCGCATTTCTTTAAAACTAGAATATCCCACATCCTTAACTATTTGTGAACATTAATCTAATCTAAAACTACTTCCACTACTCTTAACTCATGCATGAGAAGGTGTCCTACCTATCTATCTCGCCTATTTCTTATTGACTTCCATAGTGTCCTCTGTTCTCCTATTCTTTCTAATACATCTTCATTTCTTCCTTTCATATACCTAATATTTAAAATTTGTCTCGCTTAGTGTTTGTGTGGGGGCTTGCCTTCAGCCATCAAACATCTGTTTAAAATATGTGAGAACGTACTACAATATTCTCCAATTTTTCTTCTTCTTGAATGTGTAGGTTTATCCTTAGGTGGAATATTCTAGAGTAAACTGGACCGGATAATTATTACTGTTCGAGGATAATTATGTTTGAGTAGTGGAACTGGCTTCTGACATATATTTCGACCTATGTCCTAAAAGATGTTCGGAATCTCTTATAACGTTCAGGATTTCTGCAGTCTGATGTGCGTTTGGGTTTGCGAGTCGACTGAATCGTTTGGTGAAAGTAAGAATGTATTCTTGGCGAAATAAGTTGTCTTCAGCTAGTAATAAAATTATCTGATTTAACGTTCATGATGACACGGACACTGAAAAATGGATTTTTTTTCTTTTTACATCATCGCTTATATTTATTACGATAAGTAGTTTTCAGCTTTATGTGCGTTACGCAACTGATTGAGCTATCATTTTCATGGTGTTCTAATAAAGGATTTCGGTTGTCTCTATTCTTTGATCTTCACACAGTTTCGGCTGCTCCTATCTTCGGTCGTTCTCAAGTGCGACTGACGCAAAAAAAATAACTTAATAAAAATTATTGAAATGGGTGAGTGATAGTAAAAAAAATGAAACAGATGTCGTCGCGAATGATCATGATCTAGAGATCTAAACCACCACAGACCATGCCGGTAGGTGTTGACGGTAAATTCTATGCTGCTACCATGCCTTTGGTGCAACCAGGTGTTACTGAAATAGGATTATTTATGTGTCGATCTGGTAGAGAGACAATATTAGTTTATTATTGTTATGGTGTAGGGATATCTACGCTAGGTTTATTGAATATCTCCAAGGAACTAAAATTAATTCCTTTAATATACAGATATCATCAGATCAGAAATTGTACTGAAGTTCAAATCAGATATAAAGGTTACAGGTATTTTATTTAACAAATTTACTTTGGAGCATAAAAATAGGGTGTAAAATTGATATAGTGTGTAAGAATATTTCGAATTTCTAAACGCCCATTACCAGCAGTGGTTTATCGTGATGTCGGGAAAGTTGAAAATGGATTGAGGAAGAGGAGACAATTCGAATAACAGATTGAATATAAGAAAAATCCTATAGAACACGAAATAAATAAATTATTTTTTATTTTAGGTAGGCACGTACTTCAATTATTTCAATTTTGTTTAATATATTAAACAGAATAGTAGTTTTGGCATTACGTTGCTTTAGTGAATAGTAAATTGTTTTTATATTCTTTTACTAGTTTTTTTCTACATTCTTATGAATCTATTACAGAAAGAATTTTATTCGACAATACAGAAAAACTGTATCGAACAGCTTTCTTACTTGAAACATAAACTAAACGATAATTTTTTAAGTTCATTAAGAAAATGTAGTTTTAACTTGCACCGCTTCTTCTTTCTGAAACAATAAAAAGAACTCGGTCGGTGCTCATTTGCTTGCTAATTGTCACGACGTAACCGACGAAGTAATAAGCGAATCTATACCTTGCCCGCACATATCTGAAGAACTTTCCACGGAGTTGCTATCGTCACCTGAAAAAGCGACGCGTTTCTCGGGAAAAAACGAACAAGGACACCGGTATACCGATTGCGACGTCCAAGAAAAGGACGTAGGCACTAAAAATTCTCAAGAAACCGACAAAGACGTCGTTAGGGGCATCGCGGCGTGCCAGCAAAGGACCGATGTAACAAAAAAGGCATTGCAGCGGCGTCTTCGTACGCTTGCGTCGAAGTTTTGGTTTACCTCGAAGAAGCGTCGCCGGTTTGGGGTAAAAATCCCGGCGTCTTTCCTGGTTGGCGGCTAAGACGTCGGTGGCGGCTTACCTCAACATGCCACGCCTACTGCCCCGCACTCCGGTCACGGGCGGCGGGTGGTCGTCGCCAACCACCCCCGACCCGATACTTTTATTCTCTTCTAATGTCAGAATCCGTCGTGCGACGCGAAAGAAGTGTACGCTGCCTTTGCGTTACGTTCGTTGGTTGGTTAACTGCTTGGTTGCTTACTCGTTTTGTCCGTTTTCAACCGCAACTGCGGTTACGGCCAAGTTTTTGTTACTTCGGTGCTTTCCCTACTCTGCCGCTCGTGGTTGATGTTGAGATCGCGCGAAGTGGCTTTAGTTGCTGTTGTTGCGGTTGCAGATCCCCGCTAATGTGGTTGCCTACCTCCAACACAAAACCGTTAAAAGGTAATTGCGTTTAGACGTGCTCTATGTCGCGGATAATAATCACCTGTCTCCCTTACTAATTCTTTAAGCATAATACCAGATTTGTGGTGCAATAAATACCGGTTACTTTTAAAGTCATTACGTCTCATGTATGAATCAAGTTAACAATTCACAATTATAAGTTTGTCTATTAAACAACGCTACTTATACTGAATATTTATCTACTACTTATAGTACACGAAATATCTGCAATTTTTTATCCCTTTTTAATAAGGTAGTGAAAGACGATAAAATGATTTGCATATTAAATACAGATCCGTTGAATGTTTATCCGAGCATGCGGAGTTACCTACTGACTCGACCAAATCAATCAGGCACCGCTCTTGAAGTTCATTTACGCATTCGTTACTCAAAATGATTGGGAATCGTGATTTGGCCTTTATTGGTTATTACAAACACATTTTCTGACTCCACCTTTGTACATAAAATCACTTCATTCTATTATTTGCACTCATTTTCTAAACAAGATTACTTAATTTGATAGTTACATATAGCACACTGTCTTATGAAATATAATTATGAAAAGAAAAGCGAATTGTAAGTTACCAGATAGGGATTACAAATTTTATAAAAAAATAAAGTTACATTACTTTTTATTATTTTCTCTGGATATAGTAAAAGTCTATTTACCTATATACTTACTCATTCTATCATATATACATATAGGTATTTTGTATTAACATTTAACTGTTACATCTATTGATAGAATTACATAAGATTAGGTCTATGACTTTGTTGGTAATAAATAATAAAAGTGGCATAAAAGCGAAATAGAGAAACATTACTAATAAACACAGAATTCATTTTAACGTTTTACTTAAGAAATCCAACTTCCAGTTGAGTTATTTCTATCTTCTAAAACATTATAAGGTCAAAGGTTTTTGCAGTATCTCTCACTAAAAAGAAGATTAATTTTACGAACATTAGGTTGATCGTCTTTTTACTTTCTCTAACAGGCTGTTCCTTACGTTCACTATTCCGAAAAACTGTTTCAAATTTAATGAATAAACTTTTACACTTGTCTCATAATTATGTAATTTATTTTGAATAGCAAATACCTATTCCCTATTACTGTTCAAAAATTGAAAGATTAACTAATACAAATAATAATCAGCTTTTTAGTACTTTTTTTTGCTAGATAGTTATTTGATTCACTACAGTTACAGGATGTAACATAGCCAAGCAGGAGGTAATAGAGCACAAAAAACATGAAAATTAAGTACGTGTTTGTATGTCCGAATGTTTACCGTTTTCAAAAAAAGCGTAGTTGAAAGTGCAGGGAAATTCGATTTCGGCCCTGGCTCATAAATGCAGCCGCAACGCTGCACTCAATCACCTGGCGATTACTAGCATCAGTATAGCATTTGTTTTGTATTTTTTTGTTCATGCATTGCTCATTTGTTAGATTAGTTTACGTGTGATTCAGAGAGCTTATGTTAACAACTAGCCTGTAGTAGCCGTTTATTCTGCAGGTCGTCACTGTAGAACAATTGTTACAATAATTTTACACGATACGTATTGACGGGTTTGAACGATATAGGGACAAAATCCTCGATTTCAAAGAAGGAAACCTCCCAAAATACAATAGTACACGCGAAATAGCAGAGAACGTTGACTCATCTCAGTGTGGCTCAGTTGCTGCTTCCTTATCATTTGCAGCGAGTGCAAGCCTTGCTTGAGACTGATTTTCAACCGAGAGTGGACTTGTGTCGGTGGTTTCGAAAGAAATTTTCTGCCATAGACGGAATTTTGAATTATAGTACTCACTATTGGTGCGACACAAATTCGTATGTCGCACATCTTTCACGATTAAAAGAACTGTTTTCTGTAAATGTATAATGCGAAATTTTTGGAAACTTATTTGACTTTTTTGGTAAGTTTACTTACAATCACCCGCAAAAAGGTAACGCACCTTTGCAATACTACAATAGTGTGGAAATTTGTCTTAATAAAACTACAACTATCCAGATTATGATTATTTATCGATTAATGTTTAGGTAAGTTACAATTTTTTCTTTTGTTTTCTTATATTTGCATATTGCTGCCTTATTTCATTTATTCAGTCGCAACATTATGTATAGCAATAAATTGTTTTATGTTTATTTGTTTATCTCAGACGTTTGAAAGTTTATTTCTCCGTCCATGTAACTGCAGAGTTTTTATCGTACTACACTATTCAGTATAAGGCTCCTATGCTGCCAATTCATGCACAGGACCGGCTTCGGATAGTAAATTATTGTGATTTTATTAAAAAAAAAAATTGCCCTTAACCACACTACTGAACTCGCTATCCGATTGTTTATTGCATCTAGTTTACACACTCGAAAGTCCGGTATTTATTTCAGCTTCACTCTGTGTTAATTAAAACAGGACAATGAGTTCTTGCATCTCTTTCACAAATATGGTACACCTACTTGAAGTATCGAGGGAGTTATAAAATCTGATCTCTACGTCTTTATATTACAGATTACACATATCTAAAATAATAATAATAATAACCGGTATGCTTTGCAATTAGTTGTGTTAAGTGGATATTTAAAGTAGGAGATTGTTTATTATTATTTCACTAACTAGTTAATCGATTATCATGAAATTTTGTACACATATTGTTAGGGGTACAGAAAAAGATATAGGGTATCTTTTATCCAGAAAAACTATACTTTTCCCAAGAGATAGAAAAATTTCTTTTCATCTCAATAAAGAATGACAGTATTTACTGGAAATTAATTTCTACGCAAATTAGAAACTTTAATTTTACCGTAATGATCCTGGCCAGGACTTAAGATCAAATTTATCAAATTGCTGTATTTTTGACGATGCTTGACACCTATGTATTTAGGATATCAATGTGAGCGAAGCCTCGAGTAAAAACTAAATATAAATAATGAATAATGCCCACATTATAATTCCGTAGTGACAGAATTTTGTGGTAATTAGGGTATATTTTTGGTTTATTTAAGTGAGCATTTGCTATGCTATGTTATTTTCTTTTCAAATGGATGCTGCAAATTTGTTTATTTTCGCTTATTTTTCTACCTGAAATTAACTTTTTTTAACCCTCCTATACGGGTGCGAAACATGGACGGTGAGAACACCTTGGATAGAGAAGGTTAGAAATGAGAAGATATTAGAAAGAATAGTACAACAGAGGATTCTATGGAGGTCAATAAGAAATAGGCGGGATAGGTTGGTAGGTCACCTTCCCAGACATGAAGGTCTAGTCAGAGACATACTAGAGGTAGACCTAGATCAGATTACTGTTCGCAAATAGTTAAGGATGTGGGTTCTTCTAGTTTTAGGGAAATGCGAAGATTAGCTCAGGATAGGAAAGAGTGGAGGTGGGTGTCCAACCAGTGACTGACGACCTTATGATGATGAACCCTCCTATCAACTAAATTTCATGTATACCTTTCCGATATCTACTAATTTGAAAATAGAATTGTATAAAGGATTAGAAGCAAACACGAGAACTGTTAATAAATGTTGACTTAATTAGTACAAAACGAATCAAAAGTGAGTGAGCTCGCGCAAACATTGTTCCGTAATACATATACATCAAAATAATACTTTACTGTTTGAATAATTATAAGACTGTGACGATAAAAGTGGCAGTTTTTCTACAATCTATGAGTCAATTACTTACCAAGGAATATGGAAGTGTGGGGGGGGGGGCGTTTTCTCGCGCATATTAAAGTGAACATTTTTGGAATCCTTAAAACAGGTTGACATTATAGGATGCGAGACAGGCGATGCGGGAAAACCGCCAATGTATAAGTATAAATGTTTACAATAGCAAGTTTACTTGAAGATATTCCGTTATGATATCTACCAGTGATGAGCAAAATTGGTTGTCGTCTTGGTCTCGCATTTTCGCAGACTAGACGAAATCCCGGCGTAGCTCACCACTACGTGGTAGGCACCGTTACTTTAATCGAATAAAATAATTCGAAGTGGTCTGTGTTCTGTCGAAACTACCAGACGCGGATCGCGATTTCGATCTTGTTAGATCTCATCTGACAACACGTTTCATAAAATACCACAAATGGCGCGGTAAACGCTATTTGTAGTATAATGCTCCATCTTACGATTGCGTATTTGTGGTATTTTTTAAAACGTGTTGTTAAGACAGCAGGTAAAATTGGTCTGTGTTCTGTCGAAACTGTTTGCGACGCGCTGGTGAGAACCAACAAGATTGAAATCGCGATCCACGTCTGACATTTTCGAGAGAACACAGACCACTTCGAATTATTTTATTCGTTAAAGGTCAATTTAAGCATTGGAAGAAAGGTAAGTTCTCGAGTTTTCATAACTCTCACAACTATAGACACTATTTGCTTTAAAAGTCATGACAAGATGGCAAGTATGACAGAAAATTTTAGCATTTAAGACAATTATTGTGTCGGTAAATGGTAAAATTTGTGCTTAGAAGAATTATTAAGAAAAGTATCAGATTAAATGAACAAGACCAAGACTTGATACGCAAGACTAGGATGTGGACTATGTCAATAAGACCGAGACTGTATCAGCAAGATCAAGACGTAGACCAGAAGTAGGTATTTGAGCAAGACCAATACCAGTACCAAGATTGGGGCAGTCTTGGTCTTGCTTTTGCTTTGCTCATCACTGTACGATACTTTTTAATTAGGATTACTTTGCATTCTTTTTCTGATTCGTACACATAACTTACCTATTTAGGTGAAATACCAAAAAAAGTATTTAAATACAAACATGAATACTTTAGAGGCATTTCAAATACTGAAAATAATACTGCAGGTACAAGAAAAAATTTATAAGTCGATCACTTTTATTATGTCTTGTAACGTCTCTTATCAAGTATTTCAAATCCGATCCGGTAATACCTTCATACCACAGAAAAACTTAAACCAGGACAGACGGACTCGGAATCGAATCAGTGTTGTCCCGAATGCTAAACAATGGTCTAAACCTCCAGGTCATGTCACCTAGCAACAAAACTTTAGATAGTCTCCTGTTGAGAAATCTCTACACTAATGGCGATTTATTTTTAGACAGACGCAACTACAAAATATACATTCCACACGTTCACAAAATTTCGCTCATGCGGCATTAAAACAATACCAAAGATATGTGTAATTTCTATACTGTATATTACACCTATCTATAAAGCAGTTTTTTAACAAAAAAGTATTTTTATAAAAGTGACCTGGAATCACATGGTGCATATTTTCAGCCTACAGTTTGATCTACTTCTTCTGGACGCCAGTTAATATCATTGTAAATAGAACACCTTGCATATTTTTACATTTTTGGTTTCTTTGTTTAATTTTAGGTAGACTTTGTTAACAGTTCCCTTGTAAATAGAACACCTTGCATATTTTTACATTTTTGGTTTCTTTGTTTAATTTTACGTAGACTTTGTTAACAGTTCCCTGTCTCTAATATTTCTTGAAATATTCAACGGTTTTTGAAAAAAAGCAACACGATTTCAGCTCTTCGAATGAGACCAAATAACATCTAAACCAAAAAAACAGCGGTTTGGACAGTTCGTTTTAGTACGAATTACCGTATCCTTTTTGTTATTCAAAACCGGAAATATCGAAATTTCAACAATCTTACAAGACAAATAACTTTTTGTTTCAAATGGAATCACCCATACTAAATGGTACCGTGTCGATGCAATATTGACAGTCCTTCCTATTGATATAAGGTTTAAAATATAAAATAATTGATTTTTTCTGGAAAACTTAGAGATAAATATTTAAAACCATAAGTGAAAAGAACTTCAGTACACATTCCAATCTATGGAAAGTTTCCAAACAATTATTTTTCCAAAAATTCGATCAATCCTATTTTTTACTTATTAGTCAACATTCGTATACCAAACCTTAATTGGTACATTCATTAATGAGATGGCGGAAAGGCTGTCATACAAACATACAGTGAGACGGAAATTACATTCAAAGTATCTACGGTTCCGTCGGCCGCTAAATGATATCTTAAAGTTCCTGTAAACTGTTCGTAAGTTGAGAGTCGCCGCACGTTTGATCTAGTTAGGTACGAGGGTGTAGCAATCAGCTGATTCTGATTCATCTTTAACACCCCTTATTTGTTCTCCCCTAAAACTTCTCACTGTTAAACTGCAATTGTTGACTGTCTAAATATACGTGCGTCTGGTGGAATAAGAAAAGCAGGGAGTCCCCGCTTTTCGTCGTCGCGTCGTGTCGGTCGCCGACGGGAATTGCTGAATCGCAGCCCTCTTTGACACCTTTTAACATGTGTTTTGATATATGAACTGCTACCGTATATGAAGTGAAACGCGTTATTAAAACATGACGCTCAACCCCAAAAATATACAGCGTAACACATATTCACGGTTTGTATTTGATGTACTTAATGAATATTACAAAATAACCACATTGCAAACATTGTAGATGTATTACAAAAGGTTCGAATCAATAATGTTAATTACCGTACATATATCGTTGATACATCTACAAAAAGATAATTTTAATAGCTAGTATCTAAGTACAGATGTAAGAACGACAACACGACAATTGCTTCGCTAACACAGTAGGGTTTCCAATTGGAGTGTTACACTAAATATTTTACAGAATTGTAGCTTAGGTATAGCGTAACTAAAAGTGAGGGTTACATTAGAATAAATTTTAGAAGGGTGAAGTATTTATTTCTATTTGATCATTTAACAATAGTTCTGCGTTTTGATTTTTAATTTTATTATATTTCCAGAGATTCTAAAGTATTAAATTTTATTCCTTCATTTAATGTGTGTAAAGTTCTATAGTTTTTATTAAATTTGTGATTTTCGGAAATTAGATAATTAACGTAACTAGAAGTTTCTATTTTACATTCAGAGTTTTTAAAATGTTCATTAGTTCTGATTTTGAATGTTCTTCGTGTTTGGCCAATTGCGTTTGTCACATGTACCACATGCTAATTTGTAAACGTATCATTGTTTAGAATTTTTTAGTTTATCTCTATTGTTTTTTTTTTACATTTTACTAATTTGTTCTATTGTTTTTTAACAAATGTATGAATTTTCGCCAAGTAAATGCCGATTCTGTCATGTTTTTTGTATTCTTAAAAACCGCCAACGATAGAAGAAATTTGCAATTCTAGAAGACTATAAATGAAAACTGGTGAAATTTATTTACGTCATCACACCTGAAACAGTAAAAATTATTTTCTTGCATTTTCTAGGAAAAGTTCTTAGGTATACGATAGTAACAGTAAAATGTAAAAGACAATAATGGTTAACAGAACATAGTTGGATTAATGGGACATATAGGTGGCTCAATGTAGTTCACGTTAAAAACACGATAAACTTATGTTAAAATAGTTTTTATAATGACGCCACTCACTCCCGATGGTTCTTAAAATGATGTCTGTCGTGATATGCTTACAAATATATGGAATTACTGATTGACATTACTCTTCTTTGATGAAGCTTTATGGTTTAAAAAAAAAAAAAGATTTGGGGAAATTAAACAAAAAATTAAAAAAAAAATAACAAAACAGGAGCAACTCAGTACACGTGAAAGAAGTGAAACTTCTTTGGCGATCTCTATACCTTTACAACGAATTATGATTGAAACAGAGAGTACGAGAATTTTCAGGATTTATGTTTTCCAACATATTTTATCTTTAGTCCACCTAAGGAGTATTACTTTAATACGTTTTTATGTAATTCAATAACAAAAAAAATGGTCAAATTTTTTCGCTTGCGTTTATTTTTCCAAGTGCTTAAGAAACCCTAAACTGTCAATAACTACAATGAATTAGAATCAATGCATAATAATGCTCACTCTTAAATAAATATTAATTGTTGTTAAATAAGCATTTACTGTAATATAACTGCACAGATATAACTAAAAAGTTAATTTAGCACTATAGTATAGTGAATATATATTATACTATAATATATGAGATGCCGGTCACTAACAGCTGACTGTAATACCGATATGCGCATGCGCACCTTTCTATTATCATAGCCTATCGCGTCGCGAGACAAAACGTGTCGTTTCATGGCCTTGAGATTTTACTCCCATCGAACCCAAAGAAGTTTCACTTCAAAAATGAGCTGTTTTAAGTAGGTAGATACAATAATAACTACCTACCGTTGCATGTTACAACACATACAAACGGATACACGGATGACCATGATGAAACCTTGAGGGTTCGTATTTGTAATTTGTTTACAGAACCTTAAATAAAGGAATTATTTCGGCTCAACTCATTACTTAAGAATTAGGATACGAGGATAATTAGAAAATAAACAGACGAACAGTTCACGTATTTGTTCGGACATGTGGATGGGTGCTACACGTACATACATAGGTATATATGTATATGCATGAAGAGAAACATGTGGTGGTAGGAGGAGGGCAGTGTTCGGAAAATCGGGAAATCTCTCGCGCATTTTTCCAGCTGCGGTTGCCACCACCACATTAGTTGAAAATTCACAACCCCGTGATTTTTCATTATAAGTCTGGAAGTGCCGATACCCGTATCAAAAAATAGCTCGTTTCGGTTACGATCGTGTTGCCAAAAGGGTTTTCGATTCTACACACTCACTTCCTAATATTCGCTGAGTAGTCATAAAATAATACTTTTTTAAATTATTTTTACTTTGTTGTATTGATTATAAATAATCTATTATTGTGAGTTCAATTAAAATCATTTACGAAAGTAAATCGAATCAACTTTCAATACGGGGTGTGATACAAAACAATCGTGATTAATGGGTTATCGTCTGACGGTGCCTGTAGCGATTATACGAAAGGTTCACTTAAATTTTGGGATTTATTTTGAAGAGGTAAACTTATTTGTTATTAAATGGTTCGCTAATTTGTATTCATAGTGCTAACGATCAACGTAAGTTGTGATAATGCACAATAACTATTTGTAACATTTACAAAAATAATAACCCTATATAGAATTATTAGAAATATTAAATATTCCCAATACTTTTGAATTAAATGACTATTATTTAATTTTCCAGAAGAAAGGTGGAATCAGAAAAATAACTTTCTTTCTTGAGTTATTAAATTACTTTAGAATATGAATTTTAACTGTTACAATAACCATTATTTTATTTTACAGATATCTTTTTTTGGTCAAAGGAGACTTCTATAATTCTCCCTTCGGTAATGGCATTATTCACCAAGACAGCCACTTTAACAGCCCCGAATTATACAAGTCTAACAAGTCCAATTTGAAATCGGTTGTTCCCCCATTGTCGGCTTGTTTCCTCAAGAAAAGGCCGGAAACTTGCTAAAAAAACACGCGAGCAAAGGCATCAAAGACGGTCGTGGTTCGTTGCTTCCCAATGGTTTTAGACACGAAGTATCGCGATCCTTACTGAAGACAACATGACGCCACTTTATTCGATTTGACAGGCGTCAAAAGAGGCACCGAAGAACCGAACGTGATGTGAATGAGTGAACGCTACCTGTTTGTTGTCGCTTTAGAGCCAACAGCAGTTCATGAGATGATTCGACAGGCAATAAAGAATGAAAAAGCTGCTGCATACGAATTTATGCAATAAAATAAGAACTCGCCACCAAACAGAAATTGGAAATTCACCAATCTTCAATCAGAGTAGAATTCCAGAATTCTTTAAAGCTACTTAAAAATTTAACATAAGTAATATGAGAATACTTAGTGGAAAAATTTTTCGAACAAACATTTAAGCATTTAAAATACTTACAAATTTTGGTGGACACAAATAATAATAGAATTGTATGATAGAAATGAGTAAGTATCTTTATAGATAAAAGTTTCTAAAAGATGCACCTTGCTGGAGAAGTAAGTTCTACAACAAGTCATTTGGACCGTAACTACGAAAATCTCACGGCTGAGATCCTGGCGGAAAGGACCCTGGAAGGTTTATTATCTGAACATCCTGGTGAATTGATGCGGACGGGAAGCCCCCACGTGGTGTGCACGGTTCTGCCTCCTCATTGGAGGTCCAACAAAACGTTGCCGGTCGCGTTTAAAGTAGTGGCCCTCGGTGAAGTGAATGACGGGACATTGGTAACCGTGAAAGCGGGAAACGATGAAAATTTTTGTGCCGAGTTAAGGAATTCCACGGCAGTGATGAAAAATCAAGTTGCCAAATTCAATGATCTCAGATTTGTAGGAAGAAGTGGAAGAGGTGAGCAATATCCTACTTTTTGTTTCATTAAAACTACGTATTTACCTATGTATATCTTCTCCAGTAGCTAAGGGAATAAAAGCATCTCACACTTAGAAAACTTGTATCTTCTAAAATAATAATCGTATAGTAGTGACTTAAACGCTCATTTACTAATAGTTCCACTAAATATAGACTAGTACAGTATCTTTGTTAATGGTAAAGATACAGACCCTTTAAACGGGGAAAGTTGTGTCAAATTTTGTACTCATTAACGCGCAACATCATCGAAAGTCGAATTCCTGCTATCAAAAAACGTCAGTTTCGAAATCGGACTCTTTTTTGTATGTAAAATTTAATTTTTTGTAATCCAGTTCTTATCGAGAAAATTACATTTTAGTTCTTTTTATAAATGCCATATTGGATTCTTCAACATTAGAAGTTACATATGTTTTTTAAACAATTTTAAGGTTAGAAGAAAATTAACCGTTTAAAAGGAATTCCAAAATGGTTAGAACAGCTGAATGTAATCAAAGCGCAGTAACCTTTGATTATTTAATGCATAAGTTAAAATTATATTGCCGGATGGCATACAAGGTGTGTTCGCTCCGCTCAGTTATGTTCAACAATTTAGAGCATCAATTGAATTCACTTTTATTTAGGACTAGATTTCGGTCTTGACTTCATCTGCATAATTAGTTTTGCGGCCATATTAATTAAATCTGCTTACAGTAAATTCAATTTTAAAAACAAAACCAATGAACAATTTATTTCTTTATAAAAATAAAACTCTGCAGAAAATACAGAAAGCCAACATAAGTTTCAGCAACACTTTGATATTGTATTATCAACATACATTGTCAAATTGTAAAAAATTAAAAATCGAAACACGCAACTGGTCTGCCCCTCCTAATTATGGAAGGAAAGTTGGGTCAGTAAGGGTGACAGACGATCTTCATACTTTTAACGTTTTTTCTTTAAATACTGGCGCCGTAAATCTGAGAATATTTATTAAAAAATGTACAATTAACGCGCAGACATTCAATCGTCGTTTGTCATTGTTATGCGGTTGTTCTCGTTGCGTTCAACAGATTTATTCTCCATATTGCTAATACGTTCCTGTTTTTTTTTCTTGTATTACTTATTGTTTGTGTTCTTTGGTTTCAACCTCGTTGTTTTTTCCGCTCTGATTCCAATTCATTTCTTTTATCAATGGACACTAACATATATAGAGATCGGCGAAAATTGGCATTGACCTTTCCAACCTTATCTACTACTACAAAGGACAGAAGAAATCTGATCAAGAGCTTTTCTTAACATTATTTACAGTCCACTGTCACTTTCCATTTTTACTAAATATTCTGGATAGCTCTGGTGAAAAAGATCCTGGTCTTTCCATATGTATTCCACGTTGATCCTTGAATACTTTGGTCGAAATATATAATTTATCAGAGCAGTTTTCTGAATTACGTACTCAGAAAGAAAAATTACTATGCTCCTTACTATAAAGTGAGTGCAAGAGACGTGTATTGACAGAATTCAATATTAGTCCGATAATTTTTGTAAGAGGTCTTATAAATTTTACTACAAAACATAGGAACTTTTACCTTGCTAGCATGGTAATCTTTTCATTGTCAGTCAATGGCACCCATATTACGACACCATGATAATTTTTTTCTCCGTGTACTGGGATTTTTTATAATGGTAAAAACCTAAGTGCATGTCTCCCACTCGTTGATACTCTAACTCTTCTAAATGGGCAGAGAAGATGGACCAAGCAATATCCTAGAAATATAAGGCTTATTGTTGTTATAGTCGTTATTTCTATTCAGATTATGTTTATATTAATGTATTTACATCAGAATGTGTGTTTAACTATGGTAATTTATGAATTTCGATTAAAATTTATCCTAAACAGATTTAATGATTATAATGCAGCCTGAGAAGTACAAAAAATTGTTGTCAGGTACAGTGAGCGCTGTAGAAACAACGCATAATCCATTTTAAAATTGATTAATTGGGAAGAACATAAAGTAATTTTGGTCAATTCTCCATCGAAATTAGTTCAACTGTTTCCAAGATTATCCCATTTTTATAAAGATTATTCGTGTCTTAATAGATAAAAGAAAGCAGTTACTTCTATATCACAGACAAATTCTTCCATATCTTGAGATAAATCCTACCATTAACATACCTCGCTATGCATGTTACACAAGTAAAATCTATCTCGGATAGAAAATTGATCTTAAATTATATTTCAAAGTGGTTAATGTCAAATTTCTTATGTTCATGTAAAAAATAGTGTCATGTAATGTTTAAAATAAAGGAAACACAATACACGTAATATGAAACTCTTTTATATAAAAACATTAAACAGGTATAGTTCAACAAAATGATAATCGTATTTGTCATCGCGGGATGGAAACGTAGTAAGGTTGATACGGTTCACTTTTACGCGCTACGCGTTTTTGAGGTTCTAGGGAAGGGATGGCGAACCTTTACGTATCGACGTGCCATTTTTATAAAGAAAAGTTTAATCAGATCATAGGCGTGCCATCAATTAATTTTGTGTCTGATTATTGCCAAAATAATAATAATAAATAATATCAATTCAAAATTCTTTATATTCACTGCAAAAAATAGGAACATTTTGCAATGTTTAAATTATATGTGTAATTTAAATTAATGTAAAGTTAGTGTGACTTCTGTTGTTGCAGATTTAGATGACAAATAACTCACGTTATGGTTGTAAGATGTTACTCTTAGCAGAATGCATGCTGAACTGGAATCATCTGTCAAACAGTTTCTGAAAATTCCTTAATTAAACAATCAATCACAGAAACAAAGTCTTCAGTAAGTTGGTCTTCGTCTGGTTTCTCATGTGTTTTGTTATATTTTTTCAAATTTGGAAAACACTTGTAGTTTCTTGTGATGATGTCGTTCCCAAAAGCTGGCAGTTTAGCCTCAAAAGCGGGAATGACATCTATTCACCTTTAAATTATTTGACGTGACGTGCCCAAAATATTGTATCGCATGCCATTGGTTCGCCATCCCTGTTCTAGGGCGTTCGCAGTACTAAGATTACATAAAAGGAAGAACGGGTAGGTACTTTAAATAAAAAAAAAATTTTTTACTCATCTCAGCATCTGGGGCGCAAAGCAACCGGGCGATGCAAGTTGACGGTTAATTTATACTCTTCGCAAAAATATACGTATGAGTGAAAACAACTATTGTTAATTCTAAACAATAGTTACAAATAACAACAGAATTATGAGCGAAGCACAAATGCATATGTGCTTATGTTTAAATGAATCGAGTTTTGTGGTCACGATGTCAGAAATAAATGTAGAGTTTTCATTGATTTTATTTACGTATTATTGTCTCTTGGAAAAATAAATGCTAATGATTAAATGTATATCGCACAGTTTTATTTTGCTTTTAGCACTAAAAGAACATTATATTTTTTGCGAAAGGCAAATTGTTGTGCCATTATAATTAACGATCAGTGCAAATACAATAACTTTAGATTAGCTAGGCAGATACAATAAAAGCATATATGTCAATGCTAAAACAGATTTTCTTTCGATCATCCTAAACACAAAAAATTGAAATTGAAGTTTCCCGATTTAAATTTCTCCTTATTCAATGAGGCGTGTTAATAAATATTCTTTCATTCCTTATATGTCGTCTTTTAAGTCTTCCATTGCCTAAAGGTAGGGAAAGAGCGAATATAAAAATAGGAGACGAAAATTTAGAAGAAGTGGCTGATTTTAGGTATCTAGGAAGTCAGATAAGTCAGTATGGAAGGAATAGTAGGAATATAAAGCAGAGAATAGCGCAGAGTCGAGTCGCCTTCAATAAAAAGAAGTCAGATCGACGCTCGCTAACGGTTAATTTAGAAATTCGAAAAAGATTGTTAAAGGTGTATGTTTGGAGCGCGGCACTGTACGGGTACGAAACATGGATGGTAGGCGCGGCGGAAAAGAAAATTTTAGAAGCTTTAGAAATGTGGTGTTACAGGCGAGTGATGATGATACCGTGGATAGAGAAGGTTAGAAATGAATAGGTATTCGAAAGAATAGGAGAGCAGAGGATTCTATGGAAGTCAATAAGAAATAGGCGAGATAGGTTAGTAAAACACCTTCTCAGGCATGAAGGTCTAGTCAGAGACATATTAGAGGCAAAAACAGGAGTTACGAGAAGTGGAGGTAGACCTATATTAGATTACGATTCGCAAATACTTAAAGGTATGGTTTGTTCTAAATTTGGGGAAATGCGAAGATTAGCTCAGGTTAGGAAGGAGTGGAGGTGCGTGTCCAACCAGTCTTAGGATCTTATGATGATGATGATGATTATTGCCTAACGATAATTTAAAAAATAATGTTGATATCGTAAAATTAATTGTTTACAATAACATATGCGTGCGGTAATTTGACTGAAACATGAAATTTTCTATTGTATATTATGTCTAACCAGTCTTAGGACTGACGACCTTATGATGATGATGCCCTAACGATAATTTAGAAAGAAATGTTGATATCGTAAAATTAATTGTTTACAATAACATATGCGTGCGGTAATTTGACTGAAACATGAAATTTTCTATTGTATATTGTGTCTAACCAGTCTTAGGACTGACGACCTTATGATGATGATGCCCTAACGATAATTTAGAAAGAAATGTTGATATCGTAAAATTAATTGTTTACAATAACATATGCGTGCGGTAATTTGACTGAAACATGAAATTTTCTATTGTATATTTGGAACCAACGCGTATAATTCATGTTTAATGAACAAAATATTTTTCGTATGGTCGAAAAACCATTCCTAAGGCTGTTACAGCGTTTTGAAAACCACCGAGATTCAAAACGGTTCTATAACCTTGGAAAAGGCGCGTGACGTCACTATGCTGTAGTGGACAGCGAACACACGTTGCGACCTCTGCAGCTTACGAAGGTGTCACTGTTTACATAGTCATTGATAATCACACTTTTAATTTTCAAAATACCGATTCCAAACATGAGCCAATATAATAATAATAACACCGGAAAGATTGTGCATTTGCAAGCCTTTGAAAGAAGAAACTCTCTTCCGATGATCTGTTAAATGTGTTTAAAAAGGAAAGATATCAAACGTTTCTGTTATATACATCTATAAAAAATATAATGGATAATACTATTATACTACACAGCTACGTACCTTAGCGTTTCTTATTTCTTCGGTGTTGGAGTTATCGTCTTTTATCAACATATTCAAGCGTCATAAATAAGTCTACTTTAAGAAACCCTGGCTTAATTTTATACGTCATAATATTAAAAAACAAATAGAATGATTTACGTTTTTGACAACGCTTTTGCTTAGTTCATTAAGGATTAGGTAAGATTAACGGCGCATAAACAAATCCTACAATAGATAATAAGATGGGAGATGAAACACCAGTTATTTGTAAAAAGTATTGTAGATATTTTGGGCATTTTGTGACAGAAGGGTCTCGAATTTTACCTTTCTTACTTCGAACAGAAAAGAATGTTAGCAACTGCAGAAAATGAAGATACTTCGCAGAATGAGGTACTGGGAAAACTCTGTACGATAGACAAGGAAATGAAAATATAAAAAGATTGTGTGAAGTGGAAAATATTACAAGAAGGTCCCACAACAGGAAAATATAAGAATGCACACATAAAAGGAATGTGACAAGCATCAGAATGACAAAAAGTGCCAGAGATAAGTCACCCTTAGAAAAAAGAAGTCAAGGGCGACTAAGAAAGAGCTGAAACTATAATTTGCGTCCTGAATAGACATCATCGATGAAGAACAGGCTCCAACTTAAGTGAAAGAGAGAAGAAGACTTCGAAGTGAACCGAAAACACAAGAAAGTTCGTCGTTTCATGATACTCTGGATTTTACTAATCCGACTAAGCCTCCTTTCAACAATTTTTGGAGACGGTTCATTTCACTCTTCTTAAAGATCCAAATTAGTGATCTCGATCAAATATGATTTCGATCAGCGTCACAATAAAGACAATACACATACCTCTTAGTTCTTAGAAACAAATGAACACGCATCTTGATAGTAAGAAATGTAGAACACTAACTTTAAATTAATCTAATTCACTGGCTTCTAACATTGTCTTTGGTAGCTATAAAAACCTTCATTTAAACATATGCGTGAAAAAGGTTCCTTGTTGAGAGCACGCCGAATGATATCATCCTTTTGTGAAATTTTTACTACTTTCATTCCCACATATCGCGTGAAATGTAAATAATTCCATTTGGCTTCATAAATTCTGATGGGTTTGCTTTTCTCGCTAACATCAGGACAACACAGAACCTGGTAATCCTGAATCGATGTCGATTTTGCCGTATTTCATATTTGCCTCTGCGTTCAATCTGTTTTATCGGTCGCTAGTGCAGAAAATATGTGTGCCTTGTCGATAAATCAGAGATTAAAGGATTTAAGTCGTAATTCACAGATTACAGACGACGCAATCTCTATTGTAAATAGCTTACAAAGGATTATTTCTATTGCTTGCGTTTCTACTGGCCGTTCAATTGTCGCTTACCTTTCGACCTTTCTGACGTTTTTTTTATTATTTCCAATCGTAAAACCAGTAACAGATCATACCGAACAATTAATTCTTAGTACACGTACTCTGAAAGATAAAAAAATTGAATTTGCTTGTAAATTTGTTATTAAAAAATAGCTCCTACTCTATGCTCTGTTTGGTCCAATTACCTACGACTTGCACCTAAATTAAGAAATGATTACATCGTGGTCACATAACACCCTTTTTACCCCTGTAGGAATCGAATCCTTTTTTGGAGTATCCCTATAGTAGCCAAGGGATATTCGCTCCAAATACAATGATGAACCACATTGTATTCTGAGTAACTATTAGGAAGAGTAGTCAACAGAATAAAAAAAACAGAAGAAAATGCTATTTAAAAGCTCAAATGAACAAGTAAGTGTCCTGAGAAGTTTTTAAAAAATTCTTTTTCGGTCACAGAGTCATTAAATGCTGTCCGAAGAGATCAGAGATAAACTAATTGCTTCATCTATTGCACTAAAGAAAAATTTTTGTTTTGTATACAGTACCTATATTATAAGTTTCATACTCAAAGGTTTTCTCGAAATGAGTACTGGTGAAAACTGGAAACATTTTTTTGTATGAACTTAAAAATGTTTCTAAAATAGTACAAAATGGAAAACATCTATAAAAATCAACAAAAAATTAGAAATATTAGCTTAGTGGTCAGAGCAGTGGTGCGTAAAGCCAATTGTCCCGGGTTCGATTCCCGGCAGGGTATGACAACAGCAACAAATATATTCCCTCAATAACCTGAGGTAGTTTGTAGTGGATGGAAAATCGAAAACGAGTTTTCACACTAATGTTTCATATTAGTTTAATTATTAGTAATTAAAAATTTCGTAGTGTTGGAAGAAAAGCTATTTAATGATGTCAAAACAATGGAGCATTTGATTCATAAGAGGTCTTTTTCCGAGTATTTATTGAGTATTCAATTACTCCGTGACCAAAAAAGTTATTTACATTATTTTAGTAATTTTCTTTTTCTAAAATAATCTTATACGCTATCAGAATAGTAATTTAGGCTTCAAACAGCACCTTATGGTAGTTTTTCTTACTTAAACTTTTTTTGACTGCCTTGAATGGCAGCATATTGTCTAAGTCGCTGAATTCCTTACGCCAGCGGACTTCATGATATAAAATTTGGAGAGAATTTCCTTTGAATACTCTTAAGTGATAGCAAGGAGAGTGTTTTTAAATTTTCCGTGCTTAAAGAGTTACAAGGCGTATTTTAGTAATTGACTGTCAGGCAAAGCGTAGTCTAAACCGCTGGACCTATAGAGATTTGAAATTTATGAAAGGGAAGAGAGAGAGTCGAAGAAAAAGAATAGAATTCAACAAAAAGTGTAACCAGTGAAAATAATTATTTAATGACTACTACAAGTCGACCTACGTCAAGCGGGCGGATTACAGCCAGTATCAGTAAGTACTATCTGCATTTTAAATGTTTCACTAAAAGGCTAGTTAGAAACTTCATGGTTCCAAAGAACTGAAAAAGTCGCTTATTATATACTATCTATCTATTTCATTAACAAAATGTTGTCAAATGTAAAGAACAGGCAGTTATTTCAAGGGGGTTGTGTCGTTTTGCTACGTTTTTTTACAGGAATTCTTTAAATTAGTAATAAGGCAATGCAAGTCTTTTCCGAAATACAAGGAAACAAATGAATTAATATTTCTTTTTGTTGATAAATTTCAATGGCTATTAATGTGGACACCAAAAGTACGCCACCGCCACCATTAATTTGGAAATTGACTTTCCCTTAGATACAATAAATATTGAAAAAGGTATACCAATAAATCGATGAAATGTTCACTTTATGTTCCTCCATTTTCAAAAACAAAAAGATAAACAGCAACAGCTCTTAGCTCTCTGGCGTACCTCCCTGCAGATGCAGAAATAATTCACAAAAAAAACTGATTTCTTACATGATGAATACATTTGAAAGTCACGCTTATTAAAGTGTCATTTTTTTCCGTAATCCAATAACACGAATTACGTGTAGAGAGCTGCGAACTGCCAATGAAAAATTAGATATTCATGCATTTTTGCGACCTAATTACCAAAATTTATTAATACAACAATTTAGTGTATCAATCCTACACTCACGCTGTACCTGTGCAAAATCACCTATTGCCGACTGTCCAGTGTTGAGTAGCATATTAAATAATTTCTGGAGGTTAGCTCGGACGACAATATTGGATCTTAAGTTCAATGCAGCATAGGTACTCATCAAAATTCGATGCTTTATGTTAGCAAATGTGTTTGCTCTCTCCAACATAAACATTTGCTGGTAGAAAGCATACTGGTATATATGCTGCATTCAAGGCAGCGTATTAAATTCAACAAGCTGCATTTCACAGATCACTTTGACGAGCTTGGATACAATGATAATTGATGAGTGTATTGCTATTAATGTTTAGTTTTGGAATTCACAGTTGTTTATAAATATTCACAACTTTTACACAAATCATAAAAACACAATAAGAGAAGTAAGAAAATGTATGTATAATAAATAAACATAGGGAATTGTCTCAAAAACTGTGGTAGTTGCTCATCAGATGCTTTATTTTAATAGAAAAATACTTAACTAATTATAAAAAGATTTATTTTTGATTAAAAGTTTTATTATACAATACTCTTTTGTGGATTTGTATAGTAACTTATTATAATAGTTTTAGAAAATACCACATGTGCCCTGTCGGCACTGTCTGCGACGCGCTGATGAGATCCAAAAAGGTCGAAATCGCGATCCGCGTCTGGCAGTTTCGAAAGAATACGGACCACTTGGAATTATTTTATTTTATAATAATAGTTGTTAATAATTATAATGACAATTAATTTAGTTTGGCTTATGTGAGGAGATAATGTTCATGTGAAGAAAAATTTTATTTAAACAGTAAAGATTAATGTCGCGGAAAAGTATACAAAAAAAATGAGGAACAATTAGATTTGTGGTTGCAACAAAAAAAAGTTAAGGAATTATTTTATTTTCCTTGCTTCCTTCATGGCGGCCGTAAATGATTGAGGAAGAGTGACAGATTAAATGAAAAGATATTGTAAAAAACACAATAATTTGGAAAACTATTTTCGTAATGTAAAGGAATTAGCAATTTTAAGAACTAATTTACAACACACACTACCAGCCTGTTTATTTCCATATATGACGTTTATGACGTTTGATCTTACCTTTTAGTAATTAGGTACCTACTGATAAATGCGTGTTTTCTATTTACAATATGCAACTGGTAATTTTAAGACATACACGTCATAAGAAATAGGCGAGATAGGACGCCTTCTCAGGCATGAAGATCTAGTCAGAGACATATTAGAGGCAGAAACAGGAGTTAGGAGGGGTAGAGGTAGACCTAGGTTAGATTACTGTTCGCAAATAGTTAAGGATGTGGGCTGTTCTAGTTTTAGGGAAATGTGAAGTTTAGCTCAGGATAGGAAAAAGTGGAGGTGCGTATCCAACTAGTCTTACAACTGACGACCTTATGATGATGATGCAAAACTATCTTACAACTGACGACCTTATGATGATGATGCATGACTAAACAGTTTTTGTAAGTAGTTGAGCTTTTACTCTTTCGTATTCCTTTTTCATGCATAATATCGACATTATTAGCCACTAAGCACCATCGTCTTTCAATGGGTAACGACAGACCCAGGAAATAGTAACAATACAAACAAATTCTAATAGTAGGGAGAAATGTGTTGACAAAAACCTTCAAAATATACTGTTCCTATGTTTGTATACTAAAACGTTTTGCCGATTTAGCATTTGGATAACATGATAAGCAAATTCACAAAAGTTCATAATACAGTAACAGTAACTGCATATGCATATGCTTTTAAAAGACAGCAAACATCTAAAGAAAAAATTGTTCCATTTATTTATAACCTGGGATTAATTTGTTATACGATAATAATGACTTTTTAGTAATAAAATTTCTTAAATTTCAATTAATTTGAAACTATGGAAGTCATCGTTCGGCCCTGTGCATTCCTGGTATTGAATTTGTTCATATTTGAATAGCAATTTCATGGTTTCTTGGCTGAATTTGTTGCCTCGGGGAGAAATGAAAACGCGGAAAGCCGCAAGATTGTTTCGCGAATCGGATACAATATTAACAGTAAATGGCGGTTTGCCATGATGTAGCACTTCGGGGTCTTCATTTCAAGGCGTACCTACATTCTTGTATCGAATCTTTATCTTTCCCATTTCTCATAAAAACAATTACCTGTTTTCACTCTATCGCGCCTCTATTAAAAGTTATTTTTATGCTGTTGCAGTACACCTACTGCATGTTAGTGTAACATATTACGATTGTGTAATAACATATACTATAGGTATATTTAACAAAAAAATTGAAACTAAATACACATAAATTGCAACATTAATGTTTTGCAATTTCATACAATTTTTATTTTGGCACTGTAAGAATGCATACTATATAAAATTCTACTTATTAATTCTATTAAAAAAATGTGAAATTCAGTTTGAAAAACATATTTTATTTTTTTTATTAGAAAATATAAGGAATAGACAAACATACGATATGTTTAATTAAGTAACAATAAGTAAATCTAATAAGGACGCGTTTATACTATAAGGATCTTAAATGTCATAACCCACTCCAGCCCGTCACGAAATAATTTAAAATCTAATTATTTAAGGTATTTATATACATGCAATTAACAAAATTCTTTTAAAAGAGAGTGTAATTTCTTGATACATCATCATCATTAGACTGGTAATTATACTTATACTTCTGCGCCTAGTGACCTAACATTCTGTCTTTTATTTTTCTTACTGACTTTCATAGCACCGGTTACTTATAATATGCGTTCCCATTTATAATTTTTCTATCTACGGTAAGTATATTCAAAATTAGCCTGTAACACTACATTTCATTTCGATTTCGTTCATCACTAGTAAACTTTTACACAAGGAACCCCAAATACATTTTACAGCAAAATCTTTTCAACTCCAAATTCAATATTGGATTTGCAGTTAAGAAAATATTCGTCAACTGATGTATTGAAAACAACTACCCTACATACATATGCTCCTATTAGATAATCCTAAGATAGTAATCAATATATCTATATACATAAAACAATTTATACAATTATTTATACCATTTATAACTCAAGAGTGCTGCACCGATTTTGATGATCTCTGATTTTTTGGATTCGTCTCCTCCAAGAACAGCAGAATAACTATTAAAATATCGGAATTAGCTATAAATAGTGAAATATTGTCTTTGGTTTGTGGAAAGGTTAGTTACACCATTTATAACTCAAGAAGGGCTGGGCCGACTTTAATGGCTTCTGATTTGTTGGATTCATTTCCGCCCTAAATAGCTGAATAACTATTAAACTATCGGAAAAAATTTCAGAAAAAAAAATCATTTTTAAATAAATTAGGTTTGGAACTACGCCATCTTGCTCAATTGACAATTCCCATAACGGACACTTATAGTTTATTTGTAATAATTGATGTCCACTGCAAATCAGTGACATATACCACATTATAGAATAGAAATTCAACAGAAAATAAGTGGAAAACAGTATATTCAAATCTAGAATGATATTGAAATATATATAGAATACTAGAATTGAAATGTAAATAAAAATATCAACAATTGTCAAATCGATTGGTATTAATCATTGCGGATCATTGGGGTAATCACACATCAGTACCACAAGATTAGTAACACAGAATCTCTGAATCATATTATTACGTTAATAAAATTCAAAATTGATTGTAAATTTAGCTAAAAGTTAACATGACATTCATTGACTGTCAGGCGGAACGAAGTTCGCTGGGTCACCTAATATATTATAAAAGAAAATGTACAATGTACAGTACGATCAAGAGAGTTATATAGTGTAGTAACCCCTAGATCCCGCTCTTGAAGAAGGTTCCCGTTCTTACTTGAAGGGCGTGCTTTTGAAGATAAAAGAGTTGGAAGTTTCGCCCTCTAGAAATTTCTAGAACAGTTCAGAACATTCGAGAGTATTTGGGAGTATTCCACAACATTTCAGAATATTATGGAATGTCTTCGATCATTGTGGAACGTTCCAGAACACACTTGAATGTTGTGAAATGTTCTAAAACATTGTGAACTTTTGGAAGCCTTTTTTTGTATAGCTGGGCTACCTATGTACGTATTATATTTTAAAGTTTATCTTTTATTCCAACTACCATACAATCTCATAACAACTCCCTGAACGAAGCGGGCTATCCCAGCTAGTATGCAATAAAAAAGTATTTGCAGCAGCATTTACAAATAAGGAAAAATTTTTATCAAACATAGAAATCACATGTTTCTTTTAAATCGCACTATTAAAAATTACTGCTTTTTCAACCACGTTTTACTAAATATCACCTGCTTCTCTAAAGACTGTTCTAACCTAACCTAACTCTCAAAATCTTTTAAACAAAGTGTAACACTTACAATTACTTCCTTATTTATATGAGAAAATGACTGAAGGTATTTGTATTCCTTGTATCAAAAGGATGTAAGGCAACCATCTGCTGAAATCGTTTGTTTCAGTACCAATTGTAACGTCACACCATTCCCTTCTAAGATTTTCCCAAATTCCTTTGTCCTCTCCTTTTATTTTTAATTATTTATTCAAGTTTTCTATATCTTCTTGACTTGTCTATTTCTGTCCATGCTACTGACATAAATGAACTACTTTAACTTGTTTGTGTTTCTTACTCTATCAAATCTTGTGAGTCTTTGTACTTTTTTTTGAGATGTTTCGTTTACATTGCTTATAATTCTTCATTATATAAAACAATACAATTTGACGCTTGTAATTATTGGAAATTTTCCTGGCGTAACATCATACCACTCCTCTATAAGATTTTCCCAATTTCATTTGTCCTCTCTTTTTCTTTTTAATTATTCAAGACTCCCATAAGTTCTTGACTTATATCATTCTGTTCGTTCTACCCATATGACTGGACCACTTCAACTGGTTCTATTTCTTATTCTGTGTAATTTTGTGACTCCTTGTATTCCTCTGAGATATTTGGTTTCCATTATTGTAATTCTTCATTATGTAAGACAGTGCAATTTGATATTTATAACTATTGAAAATTTCTTTGCTTGGTGTAACATCATACCAATTCTTTTTCCAATTTTTTTTTGTCCTCTCTTTTTCTTTTTAATTATTTATTCAAGTTTCCTATATCTTCTTGACATGTCTCTTTCTATCCATTCTACTCACATGATTGAACGACCTCAACTAGTCTTGTTTCTTATTCTGTCTAGTCTTGTGACTCCTTGTATTTTTCTGAGATATTTCGTTTCCATTGCTTGTAATTTTCCAATATGTAAGACAATACAATTTGACGCTTGCAACTTTGAAACTTCCTTTTCCTGGTGTAACATCACACCACTCCTCTCTAAGATTTTCCCAATTTCATTTGTTCTCACTTTTTCTTTTTAAGTATTCAACATTCCCATATCTTTCCGTCCATTCTACTCACATGACTGAACCACCTCAACTGAATCTATTTCTTATTCTGTGTAATCTTGTTCTTCTGAGATATTTGATTTCCATGATTGTAATCATTCATTATGTAAGACAATACAATTTGATGTTTGTAACTATGAAATACCTTTACTTGGTGTAATACAATACCATTCCTTTCTAAAATTTGTCCAAATTCTTTTGTCCTCGCTTTTTCTTTTGAATTATTTATTTAAGTTTCCCATATTTTCTTGACTTGTTTCTTTCTGTGACTCTGTATACTTCTGAGATATTTCCATTACTTGTAATTCTTCATTATATAAGACAATACAATTTGACGCTTGTAACCAACCATACAATGTTTCAAAATTCATAATTTGTCCTTAAAGAGCACTCACTATTGAGCAGTAATTCATACCTGAGCTTCGATGTGCAGAAATACTCGTTACTCCCCTTTCAAGTCATATTTGAGAGCTGTATAAATTTTTCACTTTGTTGCAATAAAATATGCATCTCATGTTTAAAAAAAGCTACACAATGCTTTGTATTTAAAGTAAGTATTATGTAATTTTGGTCAGCGTCTCTAGGGATTCAACATTTACTGTTTATGGTTTCGATAGCGATTATTTATTTAATTTAAAAATCGGTTTTCCCCATTTGGGCGTTCATTAAACTAATAACTTATTAATTACACCTCGTATACGCTCTTGCTATTTTCCGTTCGATTAATGTAACGCATAGTGTGAAATTGTTCAAAGTGTGGTAATGAAGGGGAGGGGATATTGATTGATTAGTTCGACTGTATCATTAGGTTGGTGCAATTTTGCGTTGAAATAATAAAGGTTTTGGAACTTCATGTTCAAAATCGAATTTGCCGCTAGCGGTGAGGCATTAGTCAAAAATGTCAAGAGCAGGTTCGTCGATCGCTTATCAGAACGAAATTTGTTCAATCTGTTGCAAGGGTTTCTGGTTTTCTTTGAATTAAATGAAAGGGGGAGGGGACTGATCCGATTGAGAATATGAGGGGCGCCAAACTTAACTTTTTCTTTTAATTTTAGAAGGAAGAATATTTCTCCTTTAAATACATCCAAATTAGGTAATTGTATTCAACAGGTTTCTTTTGATTCTTCTTATCTCAAACTAATAAATACGTTATCTTCCATTATCTTTTACACAGATTAACTAACATGAGGAGGTATCTAATAGTAAAATGATTCTAACGTAAATTTCAAATGTATTGCACTTAATATGGAATTGTTTTACCATACTTTGGCTTCTTAAGAAATATACAATGGTACCTAAGACTGTTACATTCAGATGGGGACACTCAATTTTAATTAAAGGGGCGGGGCAGTTTTTGGTCCTAAATAAAAAAATTGATGAAATTTTAAAGTGTGTGGTTGCCTCACACCGTTTCATTTTAAAAGAAATAGTTTAAAAGAGGATTTTTAATTAGGTACTTATAATTATTATTAAAAAAAATTGATGAAATTTTAGTGTATCTATATAACTTACTTTATGATATTTAATAACTTTAATAAATTTAATAATAATAAAATAAATGTACAATATGCAAAAATGTTGAATACTAACAATGAATCAAGGTCAGTAATCTATATAATTTCAGAGCAATTTAGCATTACTACTCCTAGAAAATACCACAAATGGCGCGGAAAACGCCATCTGTAGTACGATGCTACATTTTAGGATTTCGTATGTTCCAAAACAATATATGGATACCTACTTGCTGAAACGAATCCTGGCGTAGCTAACTTCAACGTGATAGGCACGTTACCATAATCGAATAAAATAATCGGATCTATTTATTATTATTATTTTTCAAAACTCGTTCCCCTGACTTTTTATGTTAGCTTTTCATAATTGCGTAATTTTAAGCCATTTCCAAGAAGGGATAGTTAAGTTTTTGAAAAAGCTGTAAAACTGAAGTTTTACAAAACACGTCAAACGTCAACATATAAAACTCAAAGTAATCAAGAACTTGCAATAGAGGGATTATTTTTTTGTAAAGGCAAAACGGGATAATAAAATCATAATATTTGACAAAAAGGACTATTGCGAACGGGCTGATGACTTGATTAGTAACGGACCTTATTATAAAAATGGAACGTGGTTGCTGAATTCTCCGAAACTTGAAATGATATCACAATTTGATTTAAAACCTGATTTAAAATGAAGTACATTTTAGATACAAATTTTCCATGTGTATAAGTCGATGTTACAAATTGCCAAATGGTTGACAAATGAACTGTCTAGTTTTCAAGAATATAAAGAACTCAATTAGAATTCATCAGTAAATTCAGAGATATTAAGTTAATATGTAGTGAGGCTTTGGTTTTATTAGATGAATATTCCCTTTCTCCAATTGTACCTGTTGGTGCCACTCATCTTAACATATTTGGAGGATTTGCATAAATATAATAGCTTTTGCGCTGATATTGTCGCTGACTAGGTAGATACATTCCCTAACGGTGCATGTGGCAAAATTATTTTCAAATAAAGGACTGCTTCTGCGAACAGAGTGAAGGAGCAGCTCTTTAATGTCCTTTTGTACTTGATGTTTTCATAAGTCGTTTCAAGAACGATATGGATCACCTAGGGCATATTTAAAATACAAGAAAATCTTTACAGATGGCGCTCATTACGTTATCTGCAGTTATTTATTGAATACTGTCCAATAGCAGCAAGTAATTGGTCGTTGTTCTGGCGGAGAAATTGCGAATGACATCTAACAGTTCGACAAGTAATTATTTAACTACTGCCTCGAAGCAAAAAAGCGCCAAAATGCACGATTGGGTTGCTAATTTGGATGATCGAAGACAGCTTTTCGGATTACCTTTTTACACAATTTGGTTGTTGGGATTATTGGAGTGCTAGGATCAAGGCCGTAGCGATGAGCTCGGGGCCCCGGTGTGGTATTCCACAAGGGGCCCTTCTTAAAATTGATGATCAGAAAAATGTCATTAAAAAAAATGTTTTAATTTCACGAATAAATGATTCCCCGTGAATGTAGAAGTATTCGCGATTTCGAGATGTATGCGTTCCATGCAACTACGTACCTGATCAAATATATGGAGTATTGTGACAAAAATTCTAACAGCATAGTTTTTTTAGAAGTCATTTTTTGAAAACAGAAAACTGCTAAGGGGCCCCTCGACTGCGACATCATTTTGAGAGCGGACCAATTTCTAGTTTGATAGGGTTGAAATAATAGACTTTGAAAGCAACATCTCAAAAGAAATATTAATGAGATGATTTTACAAAACCTTATATTGTGCGAACATCAGGTTTGACACACAAGAACTCAGCTCATTGTACGGTGACACGTGGTAAGTGAGGGTAAATGTGGAGAATATTACTTTAGTCAACATTACTATGACAATAAAGCTAATTTACTCTATGGCTTGGTTATTACTACTTCTGACATACGTAATTTGTTGATAATGTGTCATTATGGTATTGTTTATTTGTTATGTGAAGGATAACTTTGTAAAGATTTTATCTAATGTTTATTGCGGTCATGCCGAATTCCCTCCCGCAGTAGTTTTGGTTAAAATATAGATAGTCGAATTCCCTCCCGGGTACTAGCCGAGTTCCCTCCCGTTCATATCAGCTCGGATAATTAAGTACTTACTACTTCCGATTTTATTTATCGAAAATCATTATATATTTATAGTTCACTTCAGTACTTCAGTAAATTAAAGATAAAATAATTTCAGAAAGAAAACACATATCAATTATGAAATGTTTATTTATTTAATTTTAAAATGGTTTCCCACTACCTTAACAAATTCAATGTCTGGAAATTCGTGTGCGTTTAGCTTTTTGATGCAATCATCTAGAAAAACTTGATTAGTTTTAGCTTGTCTTGTTAACAATTTTTTAAAATTAGATGAAACACTTCGTAGTATTTGACCAATAGAAAGGTAGTTTGATAAAATTATTATTGTTATTGTAGTGTCTATTATATACGAATAATATTAAGATTAATATGTGATGTGAGGCTGTATTATTTAAACAACTCTTTATGACTCTATAGTGGCAATTATCACTCAAGGTCATCCGCCGCCGTTGGGAGGCAATTGATGTATAATTAGGCGGGAATTCAACACACCGAAAATTTTAACCCTAATTAAAATCAGGTATATGGGAGGGAACTAGACATTATCCGTTTATTGTGACTTCTTTTATTAACATTTGTCTGATGTGAGGTTTATCGACTAATATATATTATTTACAAGGGGGTTAATAGTAAGGATTATCATTATTTTTGTTTTATATGTTATATTATATTATTGTAACTATTTTGTAGATTGCCTGAAGAAGTTGAAAAATATCAACGAAACGATACAGCATTTGAAAATTTAATATCTACTTATTTTTAAATATAGGAATTTTAAGTAGTTCAAAAAAAAATTATGTAATTTTTTTATCGCGTCTACAATTCCTTATTTATAATTTAGTTCATGAACTTTATTTAAAAATGTGATATTTTATAATCATTAATTTGTGATTATTTGTTGGTTCATTGATGATTTCAGGAAAGAGCTTCACCCTCACGATAATCATGTCGACATCACCCCCTCAAGTTGCAACGTACAATAAAGCAATAAAAGTGACCGTTGATGGGCCAAGGGAGCCGCGATCGAAGACGCGAATACAGGGCTTTCATCATTTTCCCTTTGGACCTAAGCCCTTCCCGCCAGATCCCCTTACAGGAGGATTACCGTTTAAACTTGGAGGTAAGAAAATGGATTTATTTTAACACTTTATTTTAAACAGATTTTTATTAGTGTGAACTTATCTGGCAGTCGTTTTCCTGGGCAAATGTGGAAATGGTAGGGGTTTCCATTAATAAAAAGAAACAACTTAACCTTATAAAGGCCTTCGAGGCCATTCTCATCGTCATTATTAAGGTTAGGTTAGGCTATTCTGATGGTCATTTTCTAGGTTATCACAAAATGCAAGTTCCTACAATTTTTGTATATTTTATATAATCCTTCGTTTTACGCTGAGCAGTATTTCTGATGTCCGGATAATGCCAATAATAGTCGGTTTCCCTTATAGCTCGTATACTTATTATTTATTTAAATGTATGGCAATTGATAATCTGCCATTGTAAAGAAATCAGTGAAAAACGTGTTTGCTTATTATTGGGATGAGATGTACAGAGTGAGTGAGTGCGAGAAGGTACAAGTTTTAGTGTTTCATCTCCATGCGAGCGAATAAGCTACAAATAAAAGCTAGTATAATAAATACACACTCTACACGATGTTATAGTTAGTTTAATTGCATACGTTTTATTTAGTATTACTTCCAATTCTGACTCTTGATGTGCTCTAGTTCCGTTACCCTAATGCTTTTGGCAATAAAATGAAATTATCCTTTTACGCGTGGGGCATAAACCTGAAACCAGATAAAGTTGAATCAGTTAAATCATCATATTCTTGTCTAATTCATAATCCTTTCTACTGTAATACGGACGGTAAAAAGAAAACGTGGCAGAACCTCCAATTTACGTAAGGGTTATTTAATGGGTATTTCAAGTTGTACATTTATTACAGCCCTATAATAATTTTAAATTCTGTATCTTGTTTTAATCTAGAATATCAATTTTGGATACAGAGCTTTCGACATATATGGATAAATAAATTAATTAATCACATGTGAGATGCTTGGTTTGGTCAATTCTATAGATGTGAGATCCTGGCATGTAAGTCCGTTCACTTAGAGAAAGTTACACAATGGCAGATCGAAGTGCCCGGACTGCCTTAATGGGCGTAACTGTTAGAAATTATTTACGGCGACAAAGGAAATATCTGACGGTAAATGATCAGCCATATTCCCTGTACCCGTGTACGACTGATATTTGTTTATACGTATCGCCCACGCTGTACCTTTCTCTAAATGAACGGACAATAGCAGCTGATAAATTTAACGGTAAAAATAGATTTAATATTATCATTAGCCATTGAACGAATGAGCAGACAGAACAGAAGTAATACTTATTTTCAGTAACAGAATTTTTATATGGTCCACAGTCCTTTTTTTGGCACCAAGGGTTAGAGTATCGGCTAAGTAACTTGTAAAGGTTATATTGAGGTTAGAAAAAGGTTGCCCTACTAACGTTACAAAAAGGAGTCTTCTTAGTCACTTAGTTGCTCCCCAATTATATTGCTTTTCTTTCCCAATGTGTATTTATTTTTAGGTTCAACTTTAAATGCTACTTTTGGCTTTGAAACTTGGCTACTTTGAAATTGTGAAAGTTTAATATTTAGTTGCAGAACGTTATTTCTTATGTTATGTACGATAAATGGTTCTTTTTATTTTTAATCATTTAACAATTTTATTATACAGTAACAACGATATACACACAACAATGTATAATTTTTGACTTTCATAGCCAGAGATTTAATCGAAACCAAAATAGTTAATTGAAAATGAATAAGAAATATTCTGATTGTTAAGTCGAGTTTCTTTCGAATGCTTTAACATGTACCCGAAATTGTTTGAAAAATATTAAATCATTCGAACGTTTGTTTATTTAATTCACATAAAATTACAACAAAGTTTCAAATAGTCGCACGCCTCTTGGTAGGTCATATACCCAATTGATTAGTAAAATTGCTTTTAACAATTGTGACCCCCGAATGATGTTTTTATAGACTTTGGAAATATTAGGATTCAGAACTTCTTTTGTATTTGTTTACCGTTAAATTCTTGGAGATTCTTTAACGCATTTTAGGAGCATGTTTCTTCATTTATTGATTTCGCATGGCTAGAAGCCCTGTAACTTTCAACCCTTCCTGTAAATGTGGAAGTTCACACAACCATTTCGAGGATACGTACATTTTACATACCTCGAAGAGATGGCGCGTGAATGTAAAGAAAAGCATCAAATGTAGTGAGAATAATCATAATAGAAATCTCAAATAAATAAAAGCAAGCGAGGTTTATACGCTAGGGTTAAAAACATTAGACTTTTTCTTTTGAAATACTTATATAGCAGTTAAAAAAGATTAACAAATTGAATAATCATTAATAGATGAAACATTTGTAAGGTAGAAAGATTAAGCACTTGACATACTTACATTAGGTATTATTTTTTAAGATAAATAATATAAGTATTATGCAATTAGATACATATGACAGATAAATAATAAAATACGGTTTTCCATTAAAAAAACCTACGGTTTTCATTTTATGATAACAAAAAGTTGAATTAATTTGTGATAAAAGTAATTTACATCCTTAATTTATTTTAAGTTTTAAATTAAAAAACTGACTTCATCGGATCATTTTTTTTTAGATTGTTTTCGAAAGTTAGGTAGCGATTGGAGAGGTTGTCCTGATTTTAAATTATAGCAGGGCAATCTCCTTAACAGAAGCCCAACACAGGGGTCGGCAACCTATGACCGACGGGTCAATGAGTGGTCCATTCGATAGTTTTAGGTAATCACTTAAATTTCGAAAGTACTAAATAATAGGACATAAGCATGAAACGAACACTTTGAAAATAAATTTCAAACCAGTTAAAATAGACCTCATAATATCAAAGACACTGACGCTTTTTGTCCTTTTTTGTTGTCTTTTACGGGATGTTAACATAACAAAGTGACCAAAATGAATTTGGAAAAAGTACAAAAAAGGGCTTATTAGAATTGAGTTGGTGTAATGTTTTGGTGAGCAGCGCGGATTTTATATTGTAAGGTTGACTTATGTAAACAACATCCTTAAGGTGACCAGATAGAAATAAATCAGGGGGTGCCAGGTCCGGGTTGGAGCGCCTGGACCTGCTGTACCCAGCCAGCGATTTGGAAAGGTCGCGTGGAAGTATGCTGTTATCCTTTTCGCTGTATGTGCTGGAGCACCGTCCTGCTGCCAACACATAGTGTCTAGTTTGGTCTGAGGCATTTTTCTCAAGAAGTCAGACAGGGTATTCCGCAGAAAGACCAAGTATATCTCACTGGTTAACGTGCCGTTGTAGAAATGTGGTCCAATGAGACATCCATTGAATATTCCACACCACACGTTTATTCCCCATACCGTTTGGAAATTAGTTTCAGCATCCATTTACGATTGTTTAGTGCCCAGTAATGACAAATATGATGATCGACGACGCCGTTGTTATAAAAACGCGACTCATTAGATCCAGCAAATTTGATTAAGGTGGTTTCGTTTCTGTAAACACATATTATGGGTACCATTTGAAAAAAGGGTTCTTACATAGGGCAGGCACTCCCGAGAGCGGTTATTTGTGAACTTTGAAAGGTTATTGCCTGACTATTGGAATTGGTTTTGTTTCATCTCTCTATCATTTTCGCTTCCTGCGCTACGACTTGGCCAACAAATTGTGGGACCTTGTATGGTGGGGTAAATACTTAAAAAAATACCTCTACCTTTAATTACATCTATCTGCAAAGAAATTAAAGTTCAATATAGATACTAACATCATCTACCACATATAATTTGTGGAATCTTATTAATTAATTTTAAATCACTTTCTATACGACTTTACAATTTCTGAAGACGCTAAAATAATTTTCTCTTAATTTTACGGCAAAGACTTGTTTCAATTCGTTACCTTCAGTAAAATGTTTCGACAAATCAATTTTCTAATTTATTCTCGTTCTTGGCAATTGTTCCTCCTGATGTCAATGTGAACGAAACAGACCTAAACTTCCGCCACACCGCCGGCGTTCGTCGACAAATTCTCTTCATGCAAAGTTAGTAAGTTAGAAAGATCGAAGCAAGCGTGTTAGTGACGTCTCCTATAATCAGAAATGCGCTACGGGTGTGCCAGACACCCAACTAATGGCACCCTTCCTGTGCAAAATTGGGAATATTATCCTTTTCACCTACTTGGTCTCAACACGCTTCAACACGGTGAACTAAAGCAAGTAAAGAAATCGAAAAGAAAACGAACATTCTCAGAAACATACAAATAAATATACGGCGATCAAAATTCAACTGAATTGCTTTCGCAGGTAAATAAATACAATAAATAAATAGAAGAAATTAATAATGTAAATAACTTTTCATTGGGATTGCGAGACACCTACATTTTACGTAAATTAGGAAATTATTTTGGAAAGAAAACTAAATAAGAATGGCAACTCATTTCTCAGCAATGAACTAGTAACGTCGGTGGTACAATTTGAATTTTTTTAATTACTGACTACAAGAAGATTGCGAGATCCTTATAGTTACATAATATTCATAAATTCCTATTTTAATCAGTAGTACAATATTAGTAGGCACCTCAGAAAATTATGAAATTATAAGCTAACAAATTCTATGTGTTCATAAGATGGTTACTTCCGCTAATACAATAAAGTCGATTAAAGCATCGTATAAATATTAAATTATACATTAAATTTTAAAGGAAATAAAAAGGTCTCCAACGATTGAAGAAGCATCTTAAAAAAGAAATTTAATTGGTATCAATAAGGAACGACCCTAACGAATACAATTTCACACAAAGCAAAGAAGGATAGTGATAAGAAGTAAAAACCATTTCAATAGCCTACTCCTGCGTAACCACCACCAAGTTTAATTTTTTAGATGGTACCCACAATATCTGTTTGCAGAAACGAAACTACCATTCGATGTGGAATTCAATAGTATATGTAACATGGCATGTCGCAGGACATTAATAGGCAGGCAGAAAGGACCACACGATTGTGCAGTGCAAAATACAGTTTATTGCAATCATGTAACAGAGAATACGGAGATGTTAAAGTGTAAAATTACAGCATGAAAGCATTACAGCAAATATTTATGCCACTGTAGTACAGGTCTCGTATCGTCGGGCCAGTTCTCAGGTATACATTGCACGAATCATAGCTGGCGTAATGTTTTGGCGAGCAGCTCGGATTTTATATTGTAGGTCATGGATGTCAACAGGTTGACTTATGTAAACAACATTCTTAAGGTGATTCCATAGAAAAAAATCAAGGTGTATAAAGTCCAGAGAGATAAGGGTTGGAACGATTGGACCTGCTGTACCCAGCAAGCGATTTGGAAAGGTCGCGTGGAGGTATGCCGTTATCCTTTTCGCTGTATGTGCTCGAGCACCGTCTTGCTGCCAACACATGGTGTCTAGTTTGGCCTGAGGTATTCTTCTCAAGATATCAGACAGTGTGTTCCACAGAAAGAAAGAAGTGTATCTCACTGGTTAACGTGCCGTTGGAGAAATGTGGTCCAATGAGACATCCATTGAATATTCCACACTACACGTTTATTCCCCATACCGTTTGGAAATTATTTTCAGCATCCATTTACGATTGTTTGGTGCCCAGTAATGACAATTATGACGATCACAACGCGACTCATTTCATCCACCAAATCTGATTATGAAATTCTGATCCACTGTTGCACTATATCCTTTTTGCCCGCTTTTAACGACTATTCATATTCTATAACATGTCATGTTCCATATCGTTAAATACTGCACCGCAAGGTGGTTTCGTTTCTGTAAACAGTTATTAGGGTACCATTTGAAAAAAGGGTGTTCACATAAGGCAGTCACTCCCGACGGCGGGTATTTGTAGGATTTGAAAGGTTACTGCCTGACTTTTGGAATGGTTTTTGTTTCATCTCTCTTATCATTTTCGCTCCCTGCGCTATGACTTAGCCTAGAAATTGTGGGACCCTGTATGGTGGGGTAAACACTTAAAAAACAGAAGTTACGTATATTTGGCTAATTTAATGTTAGTATAGGACTTTGTATCATTTATGTCCGGCCCTGCTCTGCATTGACGCGTTCTTTTTTTAAATTAAAATCACCCCTCGTGAAGACAGAATTATTAAACGGTTTGATTTTACCTTTTAGTACGCTTTGATTATCCATGCAGTAAACAGAAAAAGTTTCTAAAATTAAATTGGTTTATTTTAAGGTACGTCAAATTATTCAATCAAGAGCACAATGGTAATGATCAATGTAATGAAACGTCATAATAAAAACTTAAAAATTTGTGACTATTCCGTTTAATGACTGAACGAATTTAATAAAATGACTGTTTAAAATTTTATGAATAGAATTTTGTGAAACGTCGATAATGATATTCATTCAACCTATCAAACTAAACTTTACTTCATATTTTGATTTTGATAAATTATCACAAAGTAAAGGCTAACTCATAATCAGGGAATTCTAACTTACTTATGTTTTATTCTGATGTAATTAATGTCAATATTTATTACCGCCATTAGCATTTTTAACCTACACAGTCGACGCAATGTATCAGAAGCAGGCTAATTTTAAAGGCAGTTTCGTTAAACAGTTTTCTATTATGAAATATAAATCACTATTGGAACACAAAAGACTAGCCAGCTACTCTAATGGACAGTAACAGACAAAGCTTGCTCAAGATCATTTCGGATAGCATATTAAAACACAATTATCTCAATAGTTGGGTGGACAAATGAACAATCGACATTTGTCTTGACTACTTCTGCAAGAAAAATTTGCGGTTCCATCATTAAATAACCGCAATATACAAACTTAAACTGATAAAGCAGGAAAAATATTTCCAACAAGCCTTGCATTAAACATATAAAAACTTTAAAAGATAATCTGAATTTTCGTGTGACTTATAATCAATTGTCATATTAAAAAGAAGGACCTTGAGTTTGAAATTCTTCCTTGTAATGTCTTATCTCAAGAAAAATATGCAAAAGAAATTCTTCGGCATAACCGCTGAATTAATTGTAATACTCCTCGGTATTGTACTCCGATTCGCAACCTAATCTTGATCGTTTCCGTAATCATTTATTATTAAATACATGTTTATTGGGGTATCTATCAGACAAACTGAAATGGAGGGTACTGGATGGTTAAAGCCGCATTAAACTAAACGAAAATATGGTTTCAAGTTTGAACTTACTTACTTACGAGTATTACTCGAAGAGATGTTATGTTGAAATAATAAAATCGAAGTGTTTAATAATTTTCATTTTAGACTTAAAATACAATATTAACAACTATTCCGAAGATAGACAAAGATTCAGCAAAGATATAATGTTATTGAAATAGAATTGTCTTGATCTTCAAGTTGAACTTTTACTAGAACCAAAACTGACATGAACTTGGCTTATCTTAAAAATATTACCCTTTTAAAAGTTATTCTTTTACTACCTCTACTGACTCTCTACTATAAATGAATACTAGTATTGTATTATAATGGAATTACTGAAATTAATGATAAGCGACTTTCTATTTAGTTTTCTCAGAGAACAAGAATTTTAAATACTTATCTATTTGTAAGTATAATCATTTATTAATATTGACTTAATAATCTTTGATAGAAATGAATCTTGTTTGTCATTTGTTATTGATATGGTAATTGCTACGAAATTGAAATTTTGTAAATCTAAATTAATTATACAGAGTATTTCAAATATAATAGTAATAAAGTATTGTAATGTTCGTGGGTTTAACAAAATTAACTTCTAAAACAGATAACGACAAAAACTGTTTATTAGCACTAATTATTAAAGAACTTAAAAACACTATTAAATTATTACTAAACTTAGGTTATGAATTATTCTATTTATTTACACTACTGTTGATATATCACTATTCACTGCGCTATTTATTTCACTACTATCACTGTCAATTTATTTCTGGATTCATTTCTGCAACGGTTAATTTATTTCTACTACCTCTTGGCGATCGTCTCTTCCTTTAAATACTCTTTTGTTTCCTTTCTGGAACCCTCTAGAAACATTCGGATCGTTTAGTTTTTCTTTGAACTGTTGAACTGCTTTCCCAGAACGCAGGTATGACACACACATTTACAAATACGGCGCACATGAAGAAAGGCGCCCGCGGCTAGTCGGCGAATCGATAAGCCGTTCACGCACACGTATGCCCGACAGTACACAAACATGCTCGTGCTCGCTACAGTATAATACAATACAATTATTTTTTAAAATCTAATTGTTAGTGGGTTGGTACCTTACACTGGTGCTTGTACCAATTTTATCTTGCTGTAGCATACGTAGAATTAAATACTTGCCCAAAGCTTTCGTCATCGTTCCATCATTATTTGTTTAAAATAATTACTCCTCGTGTAGAATTGAATTATTTACCCGTTTTTAAGCAATCGACATACTCCCTTATTTGTGCTGTGTTGGTTTCTCAACCACCCAAGACCTAAGGCATTTGCTATGGAACGCAGCGGTATCTCAAGGTGGCAACGCATATAATTGAGTTATAGTTGTCGTCACCTCCTTTACTCCCCGTGTTTCTGTTAGAGAACGAGGGGATGTAGTGTCGTTGTCTCTGAACATCAGACACTAAATATAAACGAGGGTGTCGCCGGCTTTTCTGACTTAAATTTTCTCGCAACGCGTTCCGCACGTGCTGGTTTGTTTGAAGCTTGAGTGCGATATATCTATCATACTTTTTAATAAAATATCCAGATGCGGAACGTAATATTCTTCCAACTTGTATCTGTTTATTTTTCTTTTTCAGAGTTTCATCCAATGTGGTCAATGCAAGGTTAGTGGCGAAGGTTACTGTTAAAATTGATTACTAATTCGCTAATTCAATAATAATTATTACTACCACACTTAAATTTGTAATAGAATATTCTATACCAGCGGTTCTTAACCTTTTCCTGTCCACGGGACCCTAGAAAATCAAGCACAACTCCAAGGACCCCTTAATAAAGAAAAAACCAGCATAATAATTACTACTAGACTTGAATCTGTAATAGAATACTCTATACCAGCCGTTCTTAACCTTTTCTCGTCCACTGGTCCCTAGAAAATCAAGCACAACTCCAAGGACCCCTTAATAAAGAAAAAACCAGCATAATAATTACTACTAGACTTGAATATGTAATAGAATATTCTATACCAGCGGTTCTTAACCTTTTCTCGTCCACTGGACCCTAGAAAATCAAGCACAACTCCAAGGACCCCTTAATAAAGAAAAAATAACGTAATAATTACTACTAGACTTGAATCTATAATAGAATATTCTATAACAGCGGTTCTTAAACTTCTTCCGTCCTCGGGCCTCTAGGAAATCAAGCACAACTCCAAGGATCCCTTAATAAAGAGAAAAACAACAGTATATTTCAAACCATTTAAGTTAATACTGTAAATTAAAAAAAAACTTATTCATAAAAACATACGTTAATGTGAAGGTTGGTGCTGCTGCTTCGCAACTAAGTTGGTGATATTTGAGTTGATGTTACAATATAAAGTTGCAATCTCAAATTGAATTCCACGATGTTACAATATTAAGTTGCAATATCAAATCTAATTCCACTTGTAATCTGTTTCTGTATTTGTTTTAAATATACACAAGAATGCCTTTGTACAGAGGTATGTGGTTGAGAAAATCAGTAAATGTTTTAATCCTTGATCTGTTATTTCCTTATAATCTTTTTTTAAATTCACCCAAAATCTTGATAAAGAGGATTCTTTGAAATTACGTTTCAAAGCTGAATAACAGGATATTTCTATTAATTGATTTTCCTGTACCGTTGTCAAGCCAGTGATGTCAATAACAGCTGTGTTGAAAGGATCTGCTATCCAATTTTTATTGTTGTAGAGTACTGAAAAATAATCCCGAATCGAAAACTTCAAGGCGCGGAAATGCCTTGCTTAGGAAGCCCAGCGATTAGGAGACTTTTGGTAGCATTGATTTATTATTGTTAAATGATCCATAGGGGAGACTGCGACGGACCTCGTATATATACTCGCGGACCCCTAGGGGTCCGCGGACCACAATTTAAGAAACACTGTTCTATACTATTGTATATATTATGTGAATACAGACAACCATTAGTCCATAGATTTAGATTAATTTTTTATCAAAATAATGGCAATTTGAAGAAATATTATCTGTCTTAATGATATCAAAAAACAAAGCAAATAACAGATAGTAGCTAAAATATCTTTATATTGGTAATATCTAGAATATAATGCAAACGAATTAAGGAAAAATTAAATGTAAAAATGTAAAAATATTATTTTGCTCGAGATAAAAATCGAAGCTGGATAATATGTTATTTTTAACCATCACCACCTTGTTATGTTATAGTTTAAATTAGTTTCTTTGAGCCGTTTTCGATAGCATGGTAAATAGTGACAATTTTGTAAAATTATGAAAAATTAACGATTAAATTGTGTTTGAAAATACCATATTAATGTTTAATACAAATACCCTATAAGTATATATTACTGGAGGCACTTTAAATATAATTGGCATTTATTAACAGATGTTCATGCAAATCTAACATACGGACAGTTACTAATTACCGTATTGTTGATTCTTTAATCAATTAAACAAGTTTTATCCGTTATACTGTGCAAAATCTTGTTTGTTACTTTTGGATTGCATCCTGTAGACACCTAAAGGTCCTTTGGCATCGTCTCGGTATGGAATATGGATCACGGTAGTGTAGGTTAGCGGCGTCGGTCCTTGTGGCGCGCCAATCCGGTCTGAGGCAGCCCCACCCCTCGACCAACCTGTTCCTTATTCTCGCCCTTCTCGTTCGCAAACGTGGAATGCCTTTCTCGAGATCGTTGTTTTGCAGGTCTACTATAGAAGCAACTTTAATATATTTCAGGTGTAAAAACAGTATCTGTCGACATATTTACATATTGTATGAGATAGGATACGTTTTCACTTATATAAGCCATACCGTGAATGTAGAGTGCGAACTTTTTCTAAAAATAAACAGTGATTGTATAATCATAAACGTCGACAGTAAATTACTTTCCGTATTAAGAATATAAAAGTTTCCAGACATATTAAAAGTTTCACCTATTTAAATAATTCAAAACGAGCGATCTAGTAGGTATATCTGAATATTTGTTTTCATCAATATTTGATATATATATATATATATATCCTGTATAAATTTNAATAGAATATTCTATAACAGCGGTTCTTAAACTTCTTCCGTCCTCGGGCCTCTAGGAAATCAAGCACAACTCCAAGGATCCCTTAATAAAGAGAAAAACAACAGTATATTTCAAACCATTTAAGTTAATACTGTAAATTAAAAAAAAACTTATTCATAAAAACATACGTTAATGTGAAGGTTGGTGCTGCTGCTTCGCAACTAAGTTGGTGATATTTGAGTTGATGTTACAATATAAAGTTGCAATCTCAAATTGAATTCCACGATGTTACAATATTAAGTTGCAATATCAAATCTAATTCCACTTGTAATCTGTTTCTGTATTTGTTTTAAATATACACAAGAATGCCTTTGTACAGAGGTATGTGGTTGAGAAAATCAGTAAATGTTTTAATCCTTGATCTGTTATTTCCTTATAATCTTTTTTTAAATTCACCCAAAATCTTGATAAAGAGGATTCTTTGAAATTACGTTTCAAAGCTGAATAACAGGATATTTCTATTAATTGATTTTCCTGTACCGTTGTCAAGCCAGTGATGTCAATAACAGCTGTGTTGAAAGGATCTGCTATCCAATTTTTATTGTTGTAGAGTACTGAAAAATAATCCCGAATCGAAAACTTCAAGGCGCGGAAATGCCTTGCTTAGGAAGCCCAGCGATTAGGAGACTTTTGGTAGCATTGATTTATTATTGTTAAATGATCCATAGGGGAGACTGCGACGGACCTCGTATATATACTCGCGGACCCCTAGGGGTCCGCGGACCACAATTTAAGAAACACTGTTCTATACTATTGTATATATTATGTGAATACAGACAACCATTAGTCCATAGATTTAGATTAATTTTTTATCAAAATAATGGCAATTTGAAGAAATATTATCTGTCTTAATGATATCAAAAAACAAAGCAAATAACAGATAGTAGCTAAAATATCTTTATATTGGTAATATCTAGAATATAATGCAAACGAATTAAGGAAAAATTAAATGTAAAAATGTAAAAATATTATTTTGCTCGAGATAAAAATCGAAGCTGGATAATATGTTATTTTTAACCATCACCACCTTGTTATGTTATAGTTTAAATTAGTTTCTTTGAGCCGTTTTCGATAGCATGGTAAATAGTGACAATTTTGTAAAATTATGAAAAATTAACGATTAAATTGTGTTTGAAAATACCATATTAATGTTTAATACAAATACCCTATAAGTATATATTACTGGAGGCACTTTAAATATAATTGGCATTTATTAACAGATGTTCATGCAAATCTAACATACGGACAGTTACTAATTACCGTATTGTTGATTCTTTAATCAATTAAACAAGTTTTATCCGTTATACTGTGCAAAATCTTGTTTGTTACTTTTGGATTGCATCCTGTAGACACCTAAAGGTCCTTTGGCATCGTCTCGGTATGGAATATGGATCACGGTAGTGTAGGTTAGCGGCGTCGGTCCTTGTGGCGCGCCAATCCGGTCTGAGGCAGCCCCACCCCTCGACCAACCTGTTCCTTATTCTCGCCCTTCTCGTTCGCAAACGTGGAATGCCTTTCTCGAGATCGTTGTTTTGCAGGTCTACTATAGAAGCAACTTTAATATATTTCAGGTGTAAAAACAGTATCTGTCGACATATTTACATATTGTATGAGATAGGATACGTTTTCACTTATATAAGCCATACCGTGAATGTAGANTAAGGTAAATATAATATGTATAATTAAATTCCTAGGATTACAAAAATTCAGTCGATATAAACGTCACATTTTATTAGGTTTTTGTGTTGTTGGTTGACCAAAAATTGTCAGTAATAGAGGTCCATAGTCTACCAAAAATTAATCATCTGAAATATCCCCACGATGTACCTAAGATATTACATGAACTTGATTTTTCGACATTTAGGCCTTACCCGGGCCCCATGCAAATCTTTTTTTCGAATGTCTAGTTAGGAAAGTCCTAATACATCCAAAACTTACCTCTAAAAAAGTTGTTGAATTTTAAGAAAGTCCTGATACGTACCTTTGCACTTTTAAGTAGGTACCTAACTTTTGTAGATTAATTTTCGATTTTGATTTTTTCTGAAGAAAAAGTTTACGACGATAGATTAAAATAGAACACCCGGTATATAGCAAGTACCATCGTTTTTATTTCTGCATAAGTGCTATTTCAGATCTAAAGACAATGAGTGTTTCTGTGTTGAGAATTTTTATGCCATTTCTTCTGGTGAAATTTCTTCGGGACTATTTGCGTTAGCAAAACTTGAAAAAATAACAATTCTTCTATAAATCTAAAAGAATACTTTAGTATCGAATCCCTGAAGATAAATTGGTTATTAGTAATGTTATAATGTGACACGTTTCATGTCTAAATTCATCAATCGTCAGCAGAGGGGCTTCTGAAGATGTCAATCATGCGAATCAGTGAAATGTAAAGGACTAATATTTTAATAATTTTGAGCGATTCGAAAACACTGACGCAAACAATTCACTCCCAGTATTGGCTTATAGTTTCTTCAAATTTACCCTGAAACTATCTTTTTGTAATGTTAGCGCGGAGAGCTCTTTTTGCGTGCTATGAAATAGGGAATGTTTGGCCTCTTTTCGGCCGTGTTTTAGTTGGGAGGCAATGAAATTAGTTGTTCAATGACAATGTCTTTCTAACCTCTAAATCATTTACTCTTATTTCGCCAACTATCAATTTTATGGCGTGCTTTCCGCACAAATATGACAAAAAATATTATACGTACCTCGGGAAAAAACATGGTTATCTCAGACTGCATGTTTGCCACCCGAGCTGGAGGCACGTGAAGTCTGAAAAAACCCTGTTTCTTCCCTCGATACGTAATGTACTATTGTTGATTCTTCTGTTTTTTCAGTTTTCAGACTAAAATATAATACTCTTTGGTTTTTTCTGAGTACCGTTGTTCGTATTTTATTAAATTAGACCACCATAGTCTATAAATGAATGGTTGCATAAAGATAGTATTACTAGTTCTGTGGATTCATCACCCCAATGTCTTATAATTTCCTGGAGATGTAATAGAGACTCTTTATACCTACGCACACATGCGTACCTGCTCTAGTTATAAGTTAATACGGAAAATTAACCCTCACGCCCATCAAAATGAAATTCACTCGTGAACGCGTTTCTTATTAATTCCCGCATCTTCAGTGGCACATAGTAGGCCATCATCGTCTCTTTATCCTTGCCATTTCGTTAATGTTTCCTTCTGCCTAACGGAAATTCCACTTAGCACGACAAAGGGAATCGAATGAAGATCGTACCGGTCGGTTAAATTCGGGAACTCCAATCTGATACTTCTTTGTGCAAAATTCTAACGATGGCATAGGCAACAGGGATTTTATTTTTCTAGTAGATTTCAAGAAACGAAGGAATTTAAGAATTAGACAGGGTTCCAGTAATATGCATTTCAACAGATCTAATAAAAATGAAAAATAAATACTATGAAAAAATAAATGAGAAATAGCGATTTAATGATTCTATTTGCTACAATCACTGATAATAAAAACTGTTGGCCAAAATTTATCTAAATAAGACAAACAAAAAAGCAAACTCGTATAGTCTGTAGTAAAACGAATGCAGTGTTTTGAAACAATTACACTTTTAAGTGATACGTAGCATAAGTAAGTACTTTTACGTTAGCACAATCTTATATAAATAAGCACTTTATGAATTTAATTAAATGAGCCTAACTGTAGATATTCTTTCGCCATACAGACTTCTTCAGATGTTACACCAAATGAGTATAGAATTGATTCGTCCTTTACTTGATGGTGTTTCGTTTAATCAGAAATAAAACTCACTTATCGATTTCCATATTTATAAACACTTGACTTGAGCATCACTCCCTTATAGTTTCTTCAGAAGTTAAATCTTTTATTTTGATTGATACATTAGTTATTTACTAATACTACGAAGAAGAAGAAGATTGGCCATACATTTTGTGAAGGAAAGTACGATAGTATAATTCTACATAGTTGGCTTCTACTCATTTATATATCAATATGCAAAGAAACGAAGAATCTTCAAGTTCAATTCTAAGATGCTCCAGGATTATGCACTAATAACGGTTAGACGAGGGGGCGAAGTTGGTAATATTAACAATGGGTGATGATGAAGAGTTCTGAGCTTTTCTGCCTTGGTCGAATTCTGATTGCAGACATTTCGTCATGCCTAATAGATGGCATCTTCAATACTTGACGATGTACGATCGTGAGCATGTCGGTGACGCGAACTCATAATATTTTCCCCTGCCAAAAAGTGCCCAACGTCGCTAAAGAAGTTTTCACTTCAATAAATAAAAGTAAAACAAATATACTGGTATACAAGGGACGAAAAAGTAGGGAAAGAGAGAATATAAAGATAGGAGACGAAAAATTAGAAGAAGTGGCCGATTTTAGATATATAGGAAGTCAGATGAGTCAGGACGGAAGGAGTAGTAGGTATACAATGTAGGTATGTAAAGGTATATAAAGTAGCGCAGAGTCAAGTCACCTTCAATAAAAAGAAGTCACTTCTATGCTCGCGAACAATTAATTTAAAAATTCGAAAAAGATTGTTAAAGGTGTATGTTTGGAGGGAGGTGCTGTTCGGGTGCGAAACAAGGACGGTGGGCGCGGCGGAAAAGAAAAGGTTACCAACGAATGATGAGAATACCGTGGACAGAGAGGGTTAGAAATGAAGAGGTATTAGAAAGAGTAAGAGAACAGAGGACTCTATGGAAGTCAATAAAAATAGGCGCGATAGGTTGGTAAAACACCTTCTCAGGCATGCAGTCTAGTCAGAGGTATATTAGAGGCAGAAAGAGGAGTTAAGATGAGTAGAGGTAGAGCGAGATTAGATTACTGTTCTCAAATAGTTAAGGATGTGAGATGATCTAGTTTTAGGTAAATGCGAAGATTAGGTCAGGATAGGATGGAGCGGAGGTGCGTGTCCAACCAGTGTTAGGACTGACGACCTCAAGATGATTATGATGATGAACAAAAACACTATCTACTGAAAATTGGTAATTATAGAAAAGGAGACTGTGGCATGAAAATAATAAAATAACCAAACCTACATACCCCAATAATCAGAACAAGTTATTAAACTGCGCAACGATATATTTAATGCTGGTCACCCGGTTATTCGATTCCCCGCAAAAGCACTATCCGGTGCATTTCTGGTATTAACAACCATATAATCTAAATAAAATTTTATAACATTCGGAAAATCCGTTTTTCTTTTGTTTAACAAAAAAACTGCAAAAGGAAGATTTGGGGATTAATTTATTTAAAACCAACAAAATATAAAGACAAACAAAAAAATAAGAATTATTTATTTATGTATGTATGTACTTGTATATTTCTCATGTGGACCTCAGGGGGGTCACACCTTGATACAAATTTGTTCTGACTTATTGTGCTCCTTAAAACATACAATACAATACATTTTACATTCGGATGTCGTCCGTGGAATACCTACTTAGTTGCTTCGTATGTAAGTTTATGCGCTCTAACACAAAAGGTTAGTTTCAACCTTTAAATAGCTATTACCCTATTACTATATATGTGCAAACATTTTTGTACCTAGATATGCATAAATAATAGGAAAGTCTTTATGTACTGTAAGATGTTCCCTTATCAATAAGAAATGGGATGCTGTATCCTATTTGTCTACGGTAGAGTTATCGATTTCTTCTTTGCGTTCTCTGCTTGCTTTCGTGCCCTATTTACGCGAATCTGTATTTTATGTAAGTGTATGTATCTACACACGGTAGCATCGCATATGTACATAGTTGGCCCCACATTACGTTTACGTTTACATGTGTGTAGGTGCTTGCTTGCTTGCCTTTAGTGATGAATCGTGTGTACACCCGAGCGTTTTGCGTCTTAACGTTCCTCCAAGATTAAAACCCCTTAATGGCGGCACAGCATTAGTCTTGCTCCGTTTTAAAGGGGTTGAATAATCACCGGGCCAACACCTAGGCTTAACCCTTGCAAGATAAATGTCATTCCACCCCTCATTACGCCTGCAATCAACTTAGAGGATCGCCGAGAAAAATCCTCCGCGTTGTTGTTAGCAAGTCTCCACTTATTCTTCTTCTTCTTGTTCTTATTCTTCCACTTCTGTGTCGTCTTCATCTTCTTTTCGGCCGTAACGAAGTTTTTCGCCTTGTCGAGGGATGTTTTTTACGCCCCCGGCTTATCTTTAAGGGCTACTTTAATTGCGAGTGAATCCTCTAAATTTCCGACGCCCGGGCTAGGGTGGCGTCCCGACGCAGCGCTAAATTGCCGTATTTACTTTAATCTCGTTCCGATGCTGCTCTTTCTTCGGGATTAAAGACGGATTCGCGTTGTTTTTCTTGTTTTTTTCTTCGGGGATTATTAGCGATTATTTCGAAAGGGTCAGAGGCACTCTTGGATCGTTTAAAATTTTAATTACCGTCAAAACCGAGTAACCCTGCCTCCACTAGATCAGCTACCCTGTTCACAAATACATAATATAAATAATGGAACATATGATACTGAAACCTTTAACAGTACGACAATCGTAGGTTTTCCAACATGAAATAAAAAATATATCTTAAGAATTTTCAATTTTTGTTTAATTCTAGGGTATTTAAATTATGTTCTACTGGTAAAATATATTCAACTATTGACTTACACTAATCTTTATTTAATGTCAGAGACTAAAACTCCTTTTACAGCAGCCGTTTTAGCAATTTATGTAATAATCTATAATGGCGAAGTTCGGTCATTTATCGCTGGTGCAGGTTTGCATTTTTGAAAAATATGTATAAAATTTCATTTAGTTAACTGTTTTAGAAAAAAAAAATGAAATTTCTTGCTTCTTAAAAAGCAGGTAAATAGTACCTCAAAGATAAACGTCAAAAAGTAATTGAAATGTTTCACTACAGCGTTCACAGGTTGGAGAAATGTGTATAACTCTTCAGTTGTATGTTTTATCATTTCATTGTGAAGGTTATTTCAAAACAACTTGTAGCAACAGAAACAACACAATATTAAGATGATTTCACATTTGTTGTTGAAATCAGGCATCAAGGATAACAGTTTGGTTAAAGCAGAGGATAGCGCACGGCCGAGTCGCCTTCAATAAAAAGAAGTCACTTCTGTGCTTGCGAACGATTAATTTAGAAATTCGAAAAAGATTGTTAAAGGTGTACGTTTCGAGCGATGCGCTGTACGGTCGCGAAATTGCACAGTCGGCGCGGCGGAAAAGAAAAGGTCAAAAGTGTTCGAAATGATGAGGATACCGTGGATATAGAACGTTAGAAATGAAGAAGTATTAGAAAGAATAGAACAGAGAACTCTATGGAAGTCAATAAAAAATAGACGAGATAGGTTGCTAGGACACCTTCTCAGACATGAAGGTCTAATCAGTCACATATTAGAGGCAGAAACGGGAGTTAAGAGGAGTAGATGTAGACCTAGATTAGGTTACTGTTCCCAAATAGTTAAGGATGTGGGATATTCTAGTTTTATTAGATTAGTCCAGGATAGGAAGGAGTGGAGATGCGTTTCCATCCACTTTAAGACTGACGACCTTATGATGATGATAATGGTTAAATAATATGTTCGGCTTGGATGACTTTTTTTAATATTCATCATCATCATCATCATAAGACTGGTTAGACACGTACCTCCACTCTTTCCTATATTAAGCTAATCTTCGCATTTCCCTAAAACTAGAACAACCCACATCCTTAACTATTTGCGAACAGTAATCTAAACCTAGGTCTACCTCTACCCCTCTTAACTCCCGTTTCTGCTTCTAATATGTCTCTGACTAGACCTTCATGTTACCAAATGTGAAACTGTTCAACTGTTTTAACAATTAATTACTTTAAATTAGTCAATGTAAAATATTTAGGCACTTGTTGTTTCTTTTCAGGACTTGCCAGCCATTTAGCTGGTTTCCCTGGACCTCATCCAGATTGGGCAGCGCTTGCGGGTATTCACCAGTATCATACAGGTCCATTCTTGCCACATCACCATCCTCATTTTCCGCAACAAATGTTTGCAGCAGCTTTAGACAATCGGTCGCATAATTCATCTCCAAGAATTTCAAATGGTAATTAAATTATTGATTGCTATCATTAATGAAATTTAGTTGCGTTTTCTTTCTTTGCTTTGTTCAAGTGAAACTTCTTTAGCTATATTGAAGATAAAATTTTAAGACTGATGGCGAAATTTTATCGATCGGAAAATGTGAGTTTATTATGCGAAAATAGCATACGTCGTAGATATTGATATCCAAACTAACGAATATAACCTAGATCTAGCCTAAATAATGTTAGAAGAGATCGATACAATGTTCTGACGCTATCAGAAATATGAACTATTTTTATGGTAACATATTTCGACAACAGGAGTTGACGCGTTTCTGAACAGGTGGACAGACAAACAATAAGGGGTAAATATAGAGAGTGAAAGTGCCCTATTTTGCTTTAGCCCATGTAATTGAGACAGTGCTCAAAATTTTGCAGAAATTTATATCTCGGTATACCTAATCAATTCCAGAAAACTAGACGCGTAAAAAAACAAAAAGAGTGGCGAACAGAATTAAAGTAAATTATTACAAAAAAGAGTAAATTTCTGAGCACTATTCCGATTATGTAATTTTGAAAAAATAGGACATTTTCACAATACTGTATTTATACACATTCCGGATGATGAGCTCTAGGGCTATAATTTAATCTAACGAGATGCCCGCCTCCGATTTAGTGGCGCTTGTAATATGTTAATCTACATGAAAATTGTTAGGTACGTATTTTTTTGCGGAGAAACGTTTTTAAGGGTGAAATTTTCAGGTTTACGTTCGATATGAACAACGACTTTTAATTGTTTTTAATCGCACATTTAAGGAACTAAAAATACGTAGCTTTGAAGGGTTGAAAATAAAAGAAATTCGATTGCAAAAAAACTATTGATTACTTTGTAATAGGAATAATTTTAAGCGTAAAAAAGACTACTAAATACGTATCTGTATTAAAAATAAAGCAGTTACACGGGCTGTACGCCATATGCTCGTTGTGGTCAAACTATAAGTTTAATCAAAAAATTTTCCTTATTGTGATATGAGATTGTCTGCATCATCTAAATTTGATATTCAATAGAAGGAAAATTACGGCGATATTGAAATGTTTTTTTTTTCAAGTCAAATGACCCAAACAGTTCGCAAAATGCTCATTGTGGCCAAACTATTTAGAAGTTTAATTGAAAAATTTTTTAAACAAAACTTATTCTGTATTTTAATAGTGTCCAAAAATATAAAAAAGAATGTTTCGTTTAAATGACGTAGAGATAAATATGAGGTCAATCGAAAAAAATTATAGAATAAAGTTGTTCAGAATGGTAAGATACCAAACTATGCAAAACATCACTGCGATATTCAAATGTTCTTTTATTCGGTTCAAGTGTCCCAAAAAGTTCGTATTTGGATAAATGTAGGTATGGAGGTACAACATCGTTTTGAAGAAAAATTTACTTTCTTTTTTAAGCTCAATTTGGACTCAATAAGTTAACGTCAATTTTTATGCTTAATCTCAAGATCAATTAAGATAATGAAGAGATTTGAATATCACCACGTCATTTTTTGCATTATTTTGGAATTCTGAACAAGTTTATCCTACATTTTTTAGATTGCACCCATATTTTTTAGTATTTTTGAACACTGTCTAGTAAATCAAATTTGGATACTGCAGCAACGTCCGTCAACAATCGTTAATCTTTGTTTCTAAAATTCTTGGGCTGTTAAAATTGATTTTTTTAATTGTGTATGGTTTTGAATGCTTAATGTAGGTACATGAAATAGTCGCCAGTACGATACTGTAACTAAACCAAATAACTCTTTGTTGAACTTTGCCTAACAAGACGAATACATACTGATGTATACGAGGGTGGATTGATAAGTTTCCGGCCTAACCAAGAGATGACGCCACTAGGCCTACCTTGAGGTGACATTCTATAGTACCATCCTTGGATAGCTTGTAGCTANTTCTGGCTCACGCTCTGTGAACAGACTTTTTTAAACGGTTTCTTCTAAATAAAATATGACGTTTATTTTATATAATATAGATCCCAGTTCGTCCCTTGGTCCAATTTCTATCAATTGTAACGGGACAACTACATCACCTAAATCGTCGCCGGTTCACCCTGGCCTACTGACAACTGCAAGGACATCATCCCCTGAAGACAACATTTCCGTAACAGGGTCTCCCCTTTCCTCTCCTCGCACAGCCCCTGCATTCCCTGGAGTCCTTCCGTCTTCCGCCCTTCCTAACAACCACCTTTTCAGTAACGCTTTAGCAGCCAGTCTATTTCTGAACACGCCAATGCTTCCGCCCCCTGGTCAATGGTTATATTCCCAATTTTATACCCCAGATTGGCCCTGGATTCAACTTCGTCATCAATCGCTTTTTACTGCAAATACATCAGCAAGAAGCAATTCACCTCAGGATGTAAAAAGTTTGCCGAATCCAGACAGTTCGGGTATTCATTTAGACGTAACAGAAGAGGAAAATAGAAAAAGGGAAAACAACGGAAGTGAAGTGGACGTAGAGCATGTTGAGAGAGTCGAAAACAACAATGAAGACGAAGACGATGGCACCATCTTACGAATAGGAAAGAAGGCAAATGTGACTTTAGTGAGACAGAGGAACGAGAAGGATTCAGGTAGTGCTTCACTTCTTAAAGTATCAAAGGGCAGTGGGGCTAGGCAGACTGACGTTTGGAGACCTTACTAGTGTATATTTATTAAAAAGTGTGATGTTGTATGTTTAACGACAAGTTGTTATGCCCATTGTTGTATGAACACGTTTAATACTGGAACAACCTGCACTACCAAGTGAAAATATTCGTATCGACGAAACACTAAACTCTTGCAACAAGTTCAGGCACACAAGGTTATCGTATACAAAGGTATTTTTATGTTAAGTTTGACTATCTATTTTTCTGGTTCGCACTTTAAAGATTAAAATTGGACTTAGATACTATTTGTGACCTCTGTTTAACAATTTTTCGATGTTTCACTTTGAAAATTGTAATTTGCGTTTCCACAATGTTACTCGTAACAAATTGTATTTACTTATACTGTAAATATACTCAAGTGCGTTCATGTATACTTCTGACCTTTCCGTTTAATTTTTGTAAATAAAAAGATTTATTAAATAAATGTAGTTGGTCGACGTTTACCTCAATTTATTTAATCGATAGTATCAGACGTTTATGCTGCTGTTTTGATAAAAAAGGATGTTGAGTATAACCTAAAATGGTATGCTGTAGTGTAAGCAAAACAATTTCAAGGTACAGACAATGTATCACCCATCTGCTGATATTTACTATACTTCGTGTACTTCTGTAGCGATGTGACATTCAGCTTGACCGGCGCAAAGTAGAAAAGAGCCGCACTAGGCCAGAAAAGGAAGGAGACAACTCTCGGCCAAACTCTTAACCGGTGAGGAGCGGATAATTCGTACAGTACTGCACGGAAAAATTGACCGTTTTATCCACTACAATTGCATTACTCAAATGCGCTGTTATTGGTACCATTTACTACTGAAAATATCAAGGAGATGTTTATTTATATTTGAAGATATATTAAAAGGCTTTAACGCTTGTTTTCGACTCGCACTACTATTCATGATTGAACAAAACTTTTGGCAGGTACTGTATGAAAAAGTATGTTTAATGAACAAAAGTCGAGAGTATAATGAACTTTTTTCTCCCTACCTACGATTTTGCCAGCGCGCATCCAAGACATTGGAAGGGGCACATCGCTAGAGAAAGTAAATGAAGTACACTAATTGTAATATTTCATGTTTGGACAAGTACCATTGCGCGCAAACTTAATGAAGCAATTACCAGATATGTGGATCGTGATTTCAAACTGTCCAATACAACATAAAGTTAGTACAGTCGTTCTACAAAAAAGCATAACGATTCTACCTCGAGACAATCATGGTCTCTACGGAAGATAGGGCTCTTTCTATTGTTTTAGCTGTTTTTTTTTTCTGTTTCCTTTACAAATCGGACAGATTTGGATATAAACTGACCGACACAATTTCGATTTGGCTGAAGTTTTATGTTCGGGTTCTATATCGAAAAAAAAAAGAGGTATGTGTTCGACGATTTTTTTTTTAATATCTTGGTAAATAGAAATGATAAAAAATTTGATAATTTGATATTTTTGTCTTATTGTTATAAACAATTAAAGTGTTTAAATTAATTTTAAACAACTGCCCCCACTGTGTAGAAAGTTTTATGAATTTGTTTCTTGATAAATTGAAGTTAAAATAGAATTAAGAACTCTTGAGATAGTTAACTTAGTTTACATATTTATTCTGAAAAACTTGTTTCGACTTAAAGGTTATAGTAAAAGGGTACAAAATTTTAACAAAATCAAAAGTGATAAATATACTGTTCGTAGGTAAGTGAAACTTATCCAAGTTTCTCACTCTATTTCCTCCTCAATTTATTGAATCAGTAACTAAAAAATATTCAGTTCTTGGTCAGTAGACTTATCAAAACCCAGACGAACTTTCAAGCATATTAGTTCTCATCAGCACCCTGTAAGTTCAAGATTCATACAAAATGGTAACTAAACGAATATTGGAAATCAGCTTTTGTCATTCAATTGTTCATAACTCCAAAATATCTTTAAATAACTCTAGAACATCTCATTACTTCTAATAAACCGCATCCTTTTGTAACCACTTATCAATTTCTGCACTCATTCATAAGTGCACTTTCATCTGCTCAATTATTCATTAATCCCGTTCATACAGAAATCTCTTCTCAGATGATGTACCAGGATGACGTTGCATTCCAGCTTCCGTTGTTACTTAATAACCTTTTAATGTAACAATGAGAAGTGAATGATTACAACACGGCTTTACTCCAGGGACGTCAGCTCCATAAAAGCTGGGTCCATCAATCAGTTGGTAACAAAACGTTGGTGACGTCACGAGCACGTAACACCTTGTTCCAGTGTACACTGATGGATTAACTGACTAAGCAACTTGTTAGTATCCACTATAAATGCCTACTAGGATATCACAAGAAAAGAATGATAAGGCTGCAATTGTTAATAAAGAATGCTTGATTCCCAGTATCTTGCACAGTACTAATGCAGTCTCTGATTTAAATCATTGCAAAGGCCTTCATTTGCTCATGATCTAATAAAATCATACTTAAGTAAATTAAAGGTTAAATGACCAATAAAAGGGCTGCTTAAAATAAACATAGGTATTTCAAGTTATTCATCATGCAAGCAGCTATAGAATTTGAGCAGCAAACGAAGTAAATCTAAGGCAGGAAGTTAGTTAATTAGATAAATATTACTAAAGACAAGCCAACATTATTAGGTAAACAAAAAAAACTTTTGGGTGTTTCATACCCACCAGACGCTAATACTGGTGGGCGGGCAGTCCCTCCGGACTACGCTGGAACGTTGGGCGGAAGGCCCTCTTCAGCCTCCTTTCAGGAATTGTGAGAATGGGTGGGTGGTGGTTCGGGTAAGAAAGATGAGACGGACGAAATGAAGACATAACAGAATGAATGGTTATATGTGGAATATTATTGCTCCAGCATTTTCCTAAAAAACTTGGACCAATGCAGACGGACCCGGAATCGAACCGGTGTCCTCCAAATGCTAAGCAATGGACTAAATCTCTAGGCCATGCCCCTTGGTAAGCAAACACATATAACGACAAAAAATTAGCATATAGCACTGTTGGCATCTAGCAGGGAGGAATTAGATGTTAGAGATAATCTTAAATAAACTGAAAGGGGAATTGACAAAAGGGGGTATGAAAGTACATCCGAGTATAGAATGAGCAAGTATTAGAAACAAAAGCAGAGCAATCGAAATCAATAACTGAAGAAGAGGTAGGATGATATGACAGTTTCTGAGGCGCGAAGGGCTAGATAATGACATGCATAAAGCAGGAATAGGAAGGAAGGAGGACAAAAGTAGACTTAGATTAGACATTAGTTTACTGTTTGCCATGTGGGATGTCTTCGTTTTAGAGAAATGCGAAAAGTCGCTCATCATCATGGAGTCCTTTATCGTGAGACTGGTTGGACACGCACCTCCACTCTTTTTTATCCTTAGCCAATCTTCCAATTTCTCTAAAATTAGAACATCCCACATTCTTAACTATTTGTAAACAGTAATATAATATAAACCTACCTTTACTCCCTCTCAACTCCTATTTCAGCTGCTAATATGTCTCTAACTGGAAGAATTACTCAAGACGAAAGAAATGTGTAGGTACAAATGTATAATTTATATTTTATATTTGTTTATTTTCGTCGCCAAATAACAATTTCTGCAGGCGTAATCTATATCTAGTGTTCATGCAAAAATGCCCAAATTAAAGGGTGTGTATTCATTTTTCTGGGACAACGAATATGATATCAATGTATTTTTCCATGTATTTGAAGCAAAATAGTACTCATTAACAGCACACTATACCTACTTGATGGTCCAGTCAGACTTTAAGGCTAGAATATAAAACAATTGTCTCAAAAATGAACTGTAAGTGTACCTCAAATCATATTGTTATATTGGAAAATGTTAATTCAATACCATACAGGTTTATAAGAGCACATTATTCCAAAGTTATAGTAAAATTCTTCGTTATAAACTCTAATCAAAAAAAAAAGTTATAAATTGAAGTTTCGGTAGAGACTGTGTGATATACTAAGCCCCCTTCATGATTTAATCGGAAAAAGTTACATGAGAACTCTATTTAGAATCTCTTCTTTGATAAAGGTGAGCGGGTCTCATTTTTCAAAGTGATAAATTTTCTTCAACAAATTAATTGTTGGCCACCTATTTATTCGATCGGAATAAAATTTTAGGGGGATTGATAACTGTAAAAAAGGTTTCTTTTCCGAAAATTTCAATGCAATATTCACCGGATTTCTATCTTAATGGTGGATATGAAAGAAATCGCTTTTTCTCGATAAATCTTCATTTATTGAAAAAAATTTCTGACTGAAAAATCGGACCCCTTACCCTTACCGAAAAATTGATTCTAAATAATGTTATCATTTAACATTTTTCGCTAAAATCAAAAGAAAAAAATAAAGAATTCGAAGTGGTCAATATTCTGTCGAAACTGCCAGATGCGGATCGCGATTTCGATCTAGTTGGATCTCATCAGCGCGTCGCAGTCGCAGTCGACAGTTTCGGCAGAACACAGACCAACTGTTACCTGCTGTCTTAACAGCGCGTTTTATGAAATACCACAAATGGCGCGGTAAACGCCATCTGTAGTACAATGCTACATTTTGCGGATCACTATGTATCCAGGCGTAGCTCGCCAATACGTGATAGACACGTTACCATAATCGAATAAGGAAATTCGCCATTTGTAGGATTTCATAAAAAAAAAGTTATGGAAGAAAAACGAAAAAACATGTTTATAAACAAAATTCCTCACACTTGTGAGCGTTTGTGGCGATTTTCAGCTATTTCGCTTTCACTACAGATCTTTTCGACAATGCGATCATTGCATCACGTCTGGAATAACAGAAATAAACCCAAATTTCCTAATTCCAAATATAATGGTCCATAAACCTAAAATTAGTGTCACCACATGCTAGAGACCAAATGATCGGGCGATTGTTTGGTTGGTTCCGCACATTTCAAATCGTCGTATATGCATTTATTGATATATTAGTATATCACTAGAGGTTTCCGTTCCTATATATTGTATTAAATAATAGTCGTTTAAATAAATATACAGGCTACTAGAGAATTCGTTATAGTATGTAGTATACCGAGGTTTTTAATTTGATGTATATGTAGGTATACGTCTGTGACCTATGCAAAATCCACCCATACTGAAATCTATGGCATGATACAAAATTATCGACTAATTTTGGTCATTAGAGAAACAATCGTTCATATTCGCTTCAACTTAAACTGATTTGTACTTACTAGCTAAGCAGGTACTTTATATATTTATCAATATATTTATCAATTTTGCTTCGGCCGATATGCTGCTATTAACTTAAACATATACATATAGAACCCTTCCTTACGTTTTCGATTGAAATAACACAGATTTCTAATACCAAAAAACGCTACAAACTCCTTACCAATACCTTAGTTTTTGAAGTGAAACTTCTTTGGGCTCGGTGGGAGTAAAATCTCAAGGCCATGAAACGACACGTTTTGTAACGTTTGTCTTGCGACGCGATAGGCTATGAAAATAGAAAGGCGCGCATGCGCATATCGGTATGACAGTCAGATGTTAAGTGACCGGCATCTCATATAATATTGTATACTGTATATTCACTATACTATAGTGCTAAATTAATGTTTTGGTTATAACCGTGCAGTTATATTACAGTAAA
>NW_020439261.1:0-534 GCF_000699045.2 Agrilus planipennis
CCAAAAATTTTATGAGCGTGGAATTATGCTACTACCAGAAAGATGGCAAAAGGTGTTGGACCAGAACGGTCAATTTATGTACGTATGCAGGTGTTGTGGTGTCCAATTTATAAGTACAGGTTTAACTAGTACCAATTATTATTCCAGGTTATGTTCCCTTTACAGTCAGTATATAACAGTGGTTTCAAGACTTTTTTGATCGCGTATCCTTAACGCAGAAAAATCAATAGCACCTACTCCCCCACTAAGTAATCATAAGTATTATGGTCGTTATTGTGGAAAAAACGGACAGACAGACACACGAGTGATTATATAAGGGTTTCATTTTCCATTCGGTCGTAGACCCTAACCCAAAAACCAATTTGTAGTTGAAAAAAAAACTTGTTCTCCCAAACATTCAAACTGCAAATGCGTAAATCAGTAATCTATAAGTGAAGAACTACTTTCTGAATCTTTTCAACATTTTAGACTCAGTGGTTTCGGAGATAAGGAGGGGAATGGTCAATTTTCATCTGTTTTCTTAATGACCTTAAA
>NW_020439261.1:1527-6546 GCF_000699045.2 Agrilus planipennis
ACCTCAAATGAGGAGGTCAAAAACCTCCTCGATCAGTTTTTTGCCAGCAAAGACCAAAAATTTTATGAGCGTGGAATTATGCTACTACCAGAAAGATGGCAAAAGGTGTTGGACCAGAACGGTCAATTTATGTACGTATGCAGGTGTTGTGGTGTCCAATTTATAAGTACAGGTTTAACTAGTACCAATTATTATTCCAGGTTATGTTCCCTTTACAGTCAGTATATAACAGTGGTTTCAAGACTTTTTTGATCGCGTATCCTTAACGCAGAAAAATCAATAGCACCTACTCCCCCACTAAGTAATCATAAGTATTATGGTCGTTATTGTGGAAAAAACGGACAGACAGACACACGAGTGATTATATAAGGGTTTCATTTTCCATTCGGTCGTAGACCCTAACCCAAAAACCAATTTGTAGTTGAAAAAAAAACTTGTTCTCCCAAACATTCAAACTGCAAATGCGTAAATCAGTAATCTATAAGTGAAGAACTACTTTCTGAATCTTTTCAACATTTTAGACTCAGTGGTTTCGGAGATAAGGAGGGGAATGGTCAATTTTCATCTGTTTTCTTAAATACATTTAAAACTATTTATTTTAAAATTATAAAACAATATATTTGAGACCGTTACAAGAAGCCGTTTCATTTGACATGTCATACAGTACAGTTTGCAAAACTTTTTTTTTAATTTTCCCATTGGCCTCCCGAAAAATGACCCCAAGTCCAACATTAATTTATTTACGTCATGCGTCCGTGTTTGGGTCACAGAAGTCCATACGTTTACTAAATTTCAACTTAATCGGTCCAACAGATTAGGAGCAAATTGACTCTGACAGACGAACAGACAGACACACGAGTGATCCTACAATGGTTCCGTTTTTCATTCGACCGTACGCAACCTTCAAAAGAACGTAAGTATGAAAGAAGAATAGGAAAAAATAAGAAGTGGACACATACGCCAGAGGTGCATTTCCAGTGAGTTGGAAAACTCTCTCCCCGAGGAAAGCGCGACGCCGGCTCGCTTCCCTTCTGGGACCTTACGGTCCCAAAATCTTAGAATCACTTATGCGAAGTGATTCGTATAGAACCATAAATGAGTAAGCTAGTATTAATAAGATATCTATTAAATCATTTCAAGTATTACCCCCTGGGGCACTCGTATTCTACTCTGTTCTCGCAATACTTTATAGGCTGTACATATGTAGATATGTGTACAATGTACTTATATATATATACACAAATCCTTAATCAAAATGTTTTCCATGCTAGAGTTTTATTTATTGGACATACCTAGGTCTACTCAAGCATCTATCTGCTAAGCATTTAAAGCGTCAGATAAAAATAGTTGTGAAGGTCTTTTCCAGAGGTCATTCAATGAACCTTAAGCGCGGTTATTATTACGTTAAGCGAACAGTTAGATTCACTAATTTTAATAGTTTTTTACTACAACTTAACAATTTACGGAAAATTATAAAGGCTCTCTACTATAAACTGAAGTAATTTGCATGTATAATAAAATTGTAAACGAAAAGATATAAATAACAATAAATTCGTAAAATATATCAAAATTCACGACCGACAGACTTACATTATTGGAATTCTTATTGTTGCAAATCTGAGACACCAACATTTTTCGAACGCATCAAAATGTCAACTAACAATAAGTGGAACACTATCTTGCAAAAAACACCAAAAATTATTCAGTATTATACTACTGTTTATTCGCGTTTAATAATACTGTACAAACATGTAATCAATTAACCACAAGGAGGCCACTGTCGCGTAAAACCTCCAACTAATTTCGAGTAACTGAAACCAAGTGGACAACGGAGACAAATTAAAAAGCGTTAAGATTTCGCCAGTCCCCGCTCGTAATATACAAGACATTTAATTTGACAACAGGACACATTGTGTGTACGTACATTTTACAAGAATGTACTTGAAGTGGACACATGACGGAACTGGACTGGAACGCCTATTAGTGCGAATAAGAAATCTGTTCCAAAATTCCCTTTTTCATTTGTTTTTCGGTTATGCTTTTGATTAACAAACTGCAATAAAATCTCATGAACAAGTTAACATTAACTGAAAAATGTCCAGTACACGACAAGTATTAAAAAACGAAATTTCTATTGTTAATTACAAATTCTGCTTACGATCTCCGTTGCAAAACGATCTTTGTTAAGTGCATCAAGTTTACAAGTTGGTCATGGGAATGAGAGTCAAAATTGATGGAGAGGGCGAACAATTTTAAAAGGGACAAGATGTTAAATGTAGTTAAAAATATATACAGAGATATACGAGGGTGGATTGATAAGTTTCCGGCCTAACCAAGAGATGACGCCACTAGGCCTACCTTGAGGTGACATTCTATAGTACCATCCTTGGATAGCTTGTAGCTATAGTTTCAGCCCGATCTCCTTGCTAGTGTAGGTTTGACAGCACGCTGAACAAGACGCCTCTGTGGTTTTCGTAAAAATGGAAAAGCAGGAAAATCGTGCTGTCATCAAATACTTTTATTTGAAGGGGTTAACGCCGAAGGAAATTAAAAAAGAGATGGACTCAACACTGGGGACATCCTCCCCGTCATATTCAACCGTTAAGCAGTGGGTTTCCGAGTTTAAAAAGGGTCGTGTGAGCACCTCTGATGGGCCTCGCTCAGGACGCCCCGTTGAGGTCACAACTCCAGATATGATCGAAAAAATTCATCAAATAGTGCTGGGAGACCGCAGATTGAAAGTGCGTGAGATAGCTGAGACCTGTAAGATGTCATATGAACGTGTGCAACATATTTTGCACCAACATTTGCATATGGAAAAGCTCTGTGCAAGATGGGTGCCGCGTTTGCTAACAGTCGACCAAAAATTGATTCGAAAAAACATTTCTACCGCAAATTTGTCATTGTATAAGCGTAATCCAAGCGAATTTTTGCGTCGATTCGTAACCGTTGACGAAACGTGGGTCCACCACTACACTCCTGAAACCAAAGAACAGTCTAAACAGTGGATTGGACCAGGGGAACCAACTCCAAAGAAGGCAAAAACAATTTTTTCGGCGAACAAGGTTATGGCTACTGTTTTTTGGGATGCAAGAGGTATTATATACATTGATTACCTTGCAAAGGGTAATACTATCACTGGTCAATACTACGCAGACTTATTGCAACGTTTGAGCCACGAGGTGAAAATTAAACGACCTCATCTGGCGAAGAAAAAAATCTTGTTTCATCACGATAACGCACCAGCGCACACGTCAATCGTTGCGACGGCTAAAATCAACGATCTAAAGTTTGAATTGATGCCGCACCCTCCTTACTCTCCAGACCTAGCCCCGAGTGACTATTTTCTGTTCCCTAATCTCAAAAAATGGCTTGGCGGTAAGAGATTTGCGGACAATGAAGAAGTAATCGAAGCTGTAAATGGTTATTTTGAGGAGCTTGACGAATCAGTCTATAGAGATGGCATTAATAGACTGGAACACCGCTATGAGAAATGTATCAGCCTTGGAGGAGATTATGTTGAGAAATAAAAAAAAAAAATTTTTAAAAACCTTGTTTTTCTTGGTCAGGCCGGAAACTTATCAATCCACCCTCGTAAACATAGTTTGCATAAAGAGCAACAGGCAGTTATAGAGCTAGAACAGCAACGTAGAGAAGTAAAATCAGGAAGGGAGTCAGACAAGGATGACATAGCAGTACCTATTAGCATCGGAATAGCATGACCGGAATCAATAGTGTAGTAGCATTATAATTCGACTGAAGGACCATAATCATCGTCATCATCATCATAAGGTCGTCAGGTTGGACACGCACCTCCACTCCTTCCTATCCTGAACAACGCACATCCTTAACTATTTGCGAACACTAATCTAATCTAGATCTACTTCTACCCCTCTTAACTCCCGTTTCTGCCTCTAATATGTCTCTGACTAAACCTTCATGCCCGAGAAGGTGTCCTACTAACCTATCTCGCTTATTGACTTCCATAGAGTCCTCTGTTCTGCTATTCTTTCTAATAATATCTCTTCAGTAACTGCTACTGACTAACCTTCTCTATCCACGCCATCCTCATCATTCGCCTGTAACACCACATTTCGAACGCTTATAACCTTTTCTTTTTCGCCGCGTCCACTAAAGGACCATGGTCTAAATAAACTGTTAGGTCCAGGCGTTTTGTCGGGAACGTCGTCAATGAAATTTAGTACTGAAGAAATCAGCCGCAAATGACGATGAAACGAAAATAATTCATTTAGATTGCAGCCTTTCAGCCCGAATCTTACTTTTACCCATCAGTGTTGTAATTCAATTGCTTATTTGGTTAGATTAGGTTCGGTTCATCCGTGTAAACAGAAACAAAAGTTGAAATTTCGAGTTGCAAGTCCCGCTTCTGCCTCTTATATGCCACTGACTGGACTTTCATGCCTGAGAAGGTGCCCTACCAACCTATCTCGCCTATTTCTTATTGACATCCACAGAGTCCTCTATCCTCCTATTTTTTCTAAAATATTTTCATTTCTAACCTTCTCTACCTTTATCATTCGCACCCGTACAGCGCCGCGCACCAAACATACACCTTTGACAACCTTTTTCGAATGTCTAAATTAAACTTTCGCGAACCTAGAAGTGACTGCTTTTTATTAAAGTCGACTCGACCCTGCGCTATACTTTCCAACTCTATAAACTAAAACAGAGCCAAGCAAACTTTAACTTCGCAGGAGCCGCTACATGAGGTTAGTTTGAGTCATTCCATACCCTTCAATGAGTACGAGAGAGTAAGCACTAATGAATAATAATTTTGTTTTGTCTTTTTCTTCTCCCTTCCACTTCCATATCAAGCCCCTTCATCCCGTAGACGAGCGAAGCCACTCTCGCAACTTAAATAATACCTACGAAAATTTTCGTTACTACGTTCGCAAAACTATTGGGTTTGGCTATGGAAGAGGGGACTCATCTACGAAATGGAAGGGATAAGAAAAGGAAAGAATCATCTCACTCGCACTCGCAGGATCAATGAGGAGC
>NW_020439261.1:11749-15043 GCF_000699045.2 Agrilus planipennis
AAAAAAATTATTGCGCCCCCTTAATTTTTCTAACAATCTAATTTCATAAATACTCAACTGATATTATAATTTATTTAATGGGCTACAAAATAATATACAATATTATGTAAAAATATACATAAAAAATAATTATTATTTATTATAAGTTATAAGAAATAATAATTTTAAATGTAATAAAAACAAATCTTACAAAAATACAAAAAAAAAGAGAATATATAATTAATACAACATTATAAAAATTTAATGCGACGGTTGAGCTTGTTTCTCAGCACAAATTTTCTCAAACCGTGGTATCATTGAAGAAATCGCGGTTCTCAGTTCCTTTTCAATTACTAAGCGAGATCGATACTTTGTTTTTAAGACAGCTACAGTAGAAAACCAGTTTTACATAGGTAAGATGTTACAAATGGCAATAAAATTTCTAAAGCTTTGTCTGTCAAAGTAGGAAAATCGTCTTTTACTTTGACACCTATTCGATTTTTTTGGTTTGTATTCAAAAATGATATTTTGGAAACAGCTGCATGCCCCCCTTGCAACAGTCTCGCGCCCCCTGGGGGTGGGGACGCCCCCCAGTTTGGAACCCACTGCCGTAGATAGAGACAGTCAGAAATGAGGAAGTATTAGAAGGAGCAGGACGAACAGACGACGCTATTGAAATCATTAAGCGATAGGCGAGTTAGGTTGGTAGGACACCTTCTCTCAGGTATGAAGGATTAGTTAGAGACATATTAGAAGCAGTAGAAGTAGACCTAAATTAGGCTACTGTTCACAAATAGTTATAAGTATAGGATGTGCCAGTTTTAGGAAAGTACGAAGATTAGCTCAGGATAGGAAAGAGTGGAGGTGGTTAGGACTAACGACCCTGTGATGATGATGGCAACAAAAGGGTTACATCAGTACACGTTAGACATCAGAAAGTAGATATTTGATAGAGCTCGTCTAAATTACACTCCATGGCAATTTTCTTAAGAGTTAAAGAGTAGTAGTTTTCATCTACGATATTTTTAGATCGGGTAAAAATTTCAAAAAATTCTCTTCTTTTTGTGGTCCTAAATTCATTCCCAAAATTCTTTATTGATATGTGCCGTTGGTGTTGAGCTAGTTCAAATCTTCGCAAGAATTTCGTTGACAGTTACTTTTATCAAAAATGTTTATTTATGTCCTTCCTTTTATGTATAGGAAAATATTGACATACGTAGTTATGTGATTTACCGAAATAGAAGGGTCTTCTTTAATTTAAAACATACGGACCACTTCGAATTATTTTATTCGATTAAGCTAACGTGCTTATCACGTTGAGGTTGGCTACGCCGGGATTCGTTTTCAGCAAGTAAATATTCACACAAGTGGACCTTGTTGGAGCATACGTAATCCTAAAATGTAGCATCGTACTACAGATGGCGTTTACTGTGCCATTTGTAGTATTTTCTAAAACGCACTGTTAAGACAGCAGGTAAAAGTTGGTCTGTGTTCTGCCGGAGCTGCTTGCGACGCGCTGATGAGATCCAAAAGGATCGAAATCGCGATCCGCTTCTGGCAGTTTAGACAGAATACAGACCACTTCTAATTATTTTACCCCTAATTAGTTGTGAAAGAAAAAAGTTTTTGTTTTTAAATATTACATGTTTTGCCTAAGGCGACTGTTATTCATCATCATCGTCGTCATAAGGTCGTCAGCCTTAAGTCTCTGGTCGGACGCGCAGTTCCTTCCACACTCGTATCCTGAGCTAATCTTCGCATTTTCCCAAAACTGCAACAACTTACATCCTTAACTATTTGTAAACAGTTATCTAGTCTAGGTCTACTTAGGCTTCTCTTAACTTCTATTTCTGCTATTAATATATGTCGTAACTAGGCCTTAATGCCTGAGAAGGTGCCTTACCAACCTATCTTGCCTTTTTCATATTGATTTCCATAGCGTCCTTCGTTCTCTAACTCTTTCTACTACCTCCTCATTTCTATCCTTCTGTATCCACGATTTCACCATTCACCCCACCACATTTCGAATGCTTCTAACCTTTTCTTTTCTGCTGCGCCAGTGTTGGCAGATGCGTGAAAACAGAATATTGTACCATGAAAGTAGAATTATTGTACTTTCAGACAAATTATTGTACTTTTTGTAATTATCGTAAATAGTTAACTAATTTTATTTTAAAGCTACCTGCAATATTACCATATGGAAAAAANATTGTCAAATTTTGCATCAGTATAATGTTTGGAATAATACATAGTTACACAAGTAAATATACCTTTATTATATATACGAATATAAGGGACCCATTTTACACAGAAATTTGTCCCATTGCAATCTGAAACAACGCCATTTGAACTAAGAATCAACGTTAAGAATTAAAGGACATTAAAATTAATTATTTTGAGGGAATATTCTCATTTTTTCTTTTCTTTTTGACAATGTGGATTCTTTTCTTAGTTTTCCCTTTTTCAAGTGAGTATTTTACAAAAATTAATCGTACTGTTTTCACGGTCCATTAAAGTTTGCACTGTTGGAAAAATATATGTAACGAATTATTTTACCCCATATAGTACTTAAAAAACGACTAATTTTAATAAAAAATTAAATCGATTTTAAAGAAGACAAATTTTAGACAATTTAAAATCTACAGAACAACCACAATTGTATCTGCTAATTCATCGAAGAATTCGTCGGTAAATGGATTACAGACGACCAAGAATGTACGGACACATACGTGAGGAAATCATAAACTATAATTTTTCAATTTTGCGTTCTACACTATCAATGTCTTCATTAAAATGTTGAATGGTGAGCCTTCACGTATACCCATGCGTCAACTATAATTTAGACGCTTTTTCCTGTCCCTTTGCGTTAATGGTGGCAAATATTTTAATGCTCGACCATCATTACTATTATAATAATAATTTAAATGCATGGAAGCGCTACGGCAGATTACTGACATTTTTCGCCATTTATTACCAGCTAAGTGTTGTTTCCAAGTAATATACCTATGTACATACGCATAACTCGATCAAACATGTGTAATATATAACGATTAATGCGTTTTTCAGCCGCTATAATTAATAAGCTCTAACTTCCAAAAACAAAAAATTCAGTTTTTCTTGAGGTATTCCATCAGTAGTTGTTGGACCAGCTGAATTTTTGGGGAGCAGTTTTATTTTTTTCTTAGAAAAATTCCAAAACATGCACGACAAGAGGTTAGAGATCGTATGTTTAAACTATTGGTTAGTCACATTTACGAGACGAGGAAAATCCCAGAGAATTATAAACGGAAAAAAAAAAAAAAAAAAATTTTTGGG
>NW_020439261.1:15137-19667 GCF_000699045.2 Agrilus planipennis
CTCTTCAGCCTGCTTTCAGGAATCGTGGGAATGGGTGGGTGGTGGTTCGGGTGAGAAAGATGAGACGGACGAAATGAAGACAGAAGAGAATGAAAGATTATCTGTGGAATATTACTGCCTCAGCATTTGCCTAAGTGGTCCAAGGAAACCACAGAAAAACCTGGACCAAGGCAGCCGGACCCGGAATCGAACCGGCGTCCTCCCGAATGCTAAGCAATGGTCTAGACGTATTATAAACGGAACGTGGCAGTAACCATACCTAAAAACAGAGGCGCAATTAGCTTGCCTTCCCATGCGCCAAACATCTTAACTAGAATTGTACAGAGGGGGATGAAAAAATGGGCGAAAGAAGTATTACGGGAAGATCCAATTGGGTTTAGAAGAAATAGAAGAACGCAGGAGGCCATTCTAGCTTTACCGGTAACAAAGAAAACGATAGAAGAAAAGAGTGCGTACATAGGAATTGTAGATTTAGAAAAAGCTTTTGACAATGTTGAATGGGGCAAGAAGTTAAATATACTTAAAAATGTAGGGATGAGTTACAGAGATAGAAGAATGATACTTAGTTTGTAGAGCAACAGGCAGTTATAGAGCTGGAAGTAAATATTAGGAAGGGAGTCACACAGGGGTGTACATTGTCACCGCTGCTTTTTAATCTTCACATCGAAGACGAAATCAACATCATTAAAGACAGTACAACTATAGGGATAGATATACAGGGGAAAAAGATTAATTTGCTTAGATTTGCAGATTATATATCAGTATTAGCATCTGGCAAGGAGGAGTAAGAGATATACTTCGTTTACTTTCTGTACCGATGTGACCTTCAGTTTGACCGGCGCAAAGTAGAAAAGAACAACACTAGGCCAGAAAAGGAAGGAGACAACTCTCTTAACCGGTGAGGAGCATATAATCTGTACAGTATTGCACGGAAAAATTGACCATTTTATCCACTACAATTTCATTGCTCAAATGTGCTATTATTGGTACCATTTACTACTGAAAATATCAATGATATGTTTATTTATATTTGAAGACATATTAAAGGCTCTAACGCTTGTTTTCGACTCGCACTACTATTCATGATTGAACAAAACTGTTGGCAGGTATTGTATGAAAAAATATGTTTAATGAACAAGAGTCGAAAGTATAATGAGCTTTTTTCTCCCTACCTACGATTTTGCCAGCGCGCATCCAAGACATTGGAAGGGACACATCGCTACAGAAAGTAAATGAAGTATAACTTTAAATAAAATGGAAGCGGTATTGACAAAACAGTATTGTATGAAAATAGATAAAAGTAAAACAAAAATACTGGTATGCAAAGGAAGAAAAAGTAAGGAAAGAGTGAATATAAAGAGAGGAGACGAAAAATTAGAAGAAGTGGCTGATTTTCGCTATCTAGGAAGTTAGATTAGTCATGACAGAAGGAGTAGTAGGGATACAAAGCAGAGGCTAGCGCAGAGTCGAGTCGTCTTCAATAAAAAGAAGTCACTTCTATGCTCGCGAACGGTTAATTGAGGCGCTGGACGGGTGCGAAACATGAACGGTGAGCGCGAGGGAAAAGAAAACGTTAGAATTGTTCAAAATATATTGTTACAGGCGAATTATGAGGATACCGTGGATAGAGAGAGGCCATACTTCCCTTGCATATAGTGATCCTTTATGCTCCATACTTAGATTCGTATGAATAGAGTTGTTTTACATTAAATACGTTTCATTTTCTCGTTGGCATATTTGTAATTGTAGATCTCACACGTGCAGAAACATTTAATAAAAGAAAAAGTGGCATCTCTGAATTAAATTGTATCTTGTGGGTATCATTGAAGTAAGCTGACTGTTTTTCGCGGTTGAATAGATATAATATCTACCGCCATCCCAAGTCGCCGTGTATCTATGTAACCTAACCTGCCACCTGGGCTTTTATTAACCAAGTGGATACATCAAGATTATATACACATGTATCCAATGTACATCATACATAACTATCGCGGATTCCTGCCCATTTAATGCTTTGTTTGTTCGATGTGTACTTAGTGTAAAACCAAAGAGTACGTAAGCAATCATTGAACGATTAATATTATTCTCATTACAGTTTAGTAATTAACGCCGCAAGGTAAATCGGAAAATCGTCATAATTAAGAACGTAACGGATTATTTAATATTTTTCCGCAGTTAAGGAGGAACGGAAGCTAATTTGGATTAGTAGTTTAAGAAGTGAGTATTAAATCACACATTTAATGCGTATAAACACAGATATGTAGAAGTAAAACGTATTTGTGCGTGTGCAAAATTAGAACAGAATATCCTTAAATTACATTTCCTTCATGCAGCAATAAACTTACGGAATGAATTTCACCTATTGTTTCATCATAAGGTCGTCAGTCCTATGCCTGGTTGGACACGTACCTCCACTCTTTCCTATCCTATCGCATTTCCCTAAAACTAGAACAACCCACATCCTTAACTATTTGCGAACAGTAACCTAACCTAGGTCTATCTCTACCCCTTCTCCTGATTCTGCTTCTAATATGTCTCTGACTAGACCTTCATGCCTGAGAAGGTGTCCTACCAACCTATCTCGCCTATCTTTTATTGACTTCCATAGAGTCCTCGGTTCTCCTATTCTTTCCAAAATATCTTCATTTCTAACCTTCTGTATCCACGGTATCCTCATCATTCGCCTATAACACCACATTTCGAAGGCTTCTAACCTTTAAAGGTAAAATTTCTTTTCCGCCGCGCCCACGGTCCATGTTTCGCACCCGTACAGCACCACCCTCCAGACATACGACTTTAACAACCTTTTTCGAATTTCTAAATTAACCGTTCGCGAGCATAGAAGTGACTTCTTTTTATTAAAAATAAGACAGTAAACACTTGAAAATATGTTATTTATATTTATGCAAAAATAGTTAGGAATGATTTGCGTTCACAGTGGCGTTAATAGGTGGTGACGGTAAAAATCGGTAGCCCCCGGGTGGTGGTGCTTTGCCGCTACTAGGGGATGCCTATGTCCCGAGCTGGTGCTACCGGATATATCAATTTAGATTACATTGATCGAAATATACCGTATATATAATATGCTATATAAGACATTGTCAAAAACCATCCACCACCCGCTTATTTTAAATTGATTTAAATGGACTAATTCGCACATTTATTCGAAAACTTCAGTTGAAATTTAAAAATACCGCCATATCTTCCACACCCTCGTAGCTATCCACACGCAACCACCATAGTGAAATTTTAATTCATGGTTAGCTGATTTTTAACGAGAGCGTCCAATTGAAACAATTGGAACGAACCTATAATGTTAATAAACACTAAAAGTTTGCAAGGTGACAAAATGAAAAATTAAATCCAACAACTATATCGAAATAACAAATAATTTAGTATAGTAATCAATAAATAATACAAATTAGGGCGAACGTCTATCCCAACAGAATCTTAATTACCAATTTTCGTTAAGGAGTATTTTTGTTATACATATTAAATTATTATATTGCTAGCTTTTTCTGGTAGAATTACCCGGCACTATCGCGTACTCGACGTTATCATCTGGTACCCGGCCAGATCCTAAAAAAAGTTACGGATCCAAACCGGACACCCGGCCTATCTCTAATATCGTCCAAATTTAGATGAGATACAGAGTTAGTGATAAACAATAAATGCTAAAAATAGTTCATTACACAACAACAACAACCTCCCAGATTTATAAAACTGATACCTGTCAAATTCAGAATATTTCACAAAATATTACCACTAATTTTACGATCTACTCAGTATTGTTTACATTATTTAACAATCGGTGCAGGTGTTTTTCGTAGGAATCGCGAAAATTATCAACTCCAGTTTCCCGCATTTTAATGCATAATTTGTATGCAACAAATTGCAATCGCAATCGGATAAGCAATAACAATAACAGTAAACGTAAATATTTTCGCAAAAAGCGTTTACTTGTCGACCGGTGCGCCGTGGAAACGACTGGAAACGGATCGCTGATTTCAAGGTGGTTGAACAGGACGTGATTATCTACACACATATGTGTATGTTTCGTATCTGTACGAGGAACCATAATATCTAAAGCACCCACTGTGCCCGCACGTTAGAATAACGCTTAAAAATCATTGTTTGAATGCCTGCGATGTGTGAAAGGAAAAACAACAGTTTCACAGGTGGCAATGGCAATGAACCCTTTTTGTAAAACAAAAGAACAAAACGACAGTGGTTACGAACGAACGAGCAAACTAACTTTCGGTTAACAAACAAAATAAATTAGGATCACTTCACACTATGTACAAGGTGAACGTCTTCATCAAAGAATTAGCTTCCTGAAGGTTCTTCTTATAAGTAAAATAAATACTACATGTCGCAGAACATGCTATCTAGTTAGATACAAGGATATGGAAAAAATAAAAGTAATTTTTTACATTCACCCAATGGATTCTTTGACGCATAAAAGTGTTTATTCATTACAACGGGTTTGTATACGTATATATTAATGTTTATTTTATGGTAAACCTTCTA
>NW_020439262.1:0-12127 GCF_000699045.2 Agrilus planipennis
CACGTATGCAAAGGATAAGGGAATTTAATGACTACAATTTGTCAGAAATTAAATAAACTTAGAATAACTATTATTCACTGTACAAATCGTTGGTATAGGTACTATATAGTTCTTGTTTTCGAATAATAATCTCTAATTATCCTACCTTCTTCATACAAAACGAAAGTAACAGATTATTTCCGAATTGTTTATTTACTTTTAATGTCGTATTCCTTTAATATAAGTAATAAATTAGCGAATGTAGGACGGACATTGTTCCTCGATATACCACTTTAGTTACAATCATGTACACAATTGGATGTATATTATTCCTATTTGTTTTTTCTTTTGACTGGAAGCAGAAAGTTAAGGAAACAAAAGATAAATAACGTTGTAGATATAACAATCATGTCACCACAAAAGTAATGACGCATTCGACGGATCAGGTTATTAGTTATAATTTATAAAAGTTTAACTGTCACTTGATTTTTAATTTGTACGAATTTTTTATCAAATTGATGTTTAGTGCATTCAATAAAAAATATCATCCCATCAATGGACCGTAAGTGGGAAACTATTTCGAACAGTACGAAATCTGTCTTAAAAAAATCACGTTCACTGCAAACCATCCAAGCAATAGGGCGGACAACGCACGACAAATTGAAAAAACATGTATGCATCAGACTGCGACCAAGCACTTGATGACTCCATTGAGCAACCATGTAAAAGAACACTTGATGACAAAAATTTAAAAAAAACACTAAAAAAATCGTATTAAATACACTATAAAAAGCATTAATTGTCGTTATCAGCTAGTTTTCTATTTAGAATTCGTACATGGATGACAAATCTGTTACGCATATGTAGGTACAAATAAACCCAATTTTTTTACAAGTCAGAATCAAAAAATATTTACATAATAATAATATAAAAAATAATAGTTAGGTACTTGTACTGATGTCGGCCGAAGAGCAACAAGATGCAGTTTTTCCAGCTCACAACCTACCACTTCACGTACAAGCGTTTTATTATTTATGTAATTTCTTTAACTTTTATTTTATTTTACTGCATGTTCTACATATATTTTACTATGAAAAATTTAAATACAATAAAATTGTTTCAGCACGTTCTATTTTTTTGAAGGAGGCGCTTTTGTACTATCTTGTCTCCCGCTTTCCTATTTGGGAACAGNATGATTTACGATAAATAATTTACGATGATTTACGATAATTGACGGTAATTTACGACGATTTACAATGATTTGCGGTAAATAATTTAGGATGAGTTACTATGATTTACCGTAATTTACGATGATTTATGATAATTTACGATGATTTACCTTAATTTACGATGATTAACAATAAGTTACAATAAATAACTTAGGTGATTTACGATAACTTACGATGTTTTAGGATAATTTACAATAATTTACGATGATTTACGACAATTTACTACGGTTTGCCATGATTTACGATAAATAATTTACGATGATTTACGATAATTGACGGTAATTTACGACGATTTACAATGATTTGCGGTAAATAATTTAGGATGAGTTACTATGATTTACCGTAATTTACGATGATTTATGATAATTTACGATGATTTACCTTAATTTACGATGATTAACAATAAGTTACAATAAATAACTTAGGTGATTTACGATAACTTACGATGATTTTCGATAATTTACTATGTTTTACTATAATTCACGATAAATAACTTACGTTTATTCACAATAATTTACGACAACTTACAATGATTTACGACGATTTACGATAATTTTCTAACAATCCTACTTCAAATGTACCCTTAACAATAGGGACACACAGTTATAAATTATTGCAAAATGCCATAATGTTCCACCTGCAAAAGACAATTTTTTTACTACTAACAGACATATCAATCAGACTTGAAATGTATACATAACATTGGGCTAATTTACTTCTTATTATTGCATGTGTCTATCATCGTAAATTATTTATCGTAAATCATGGCAAACTGTAGTAAATTATCGTAAACCATCGTAGGTTGTCGTAAATTATTGTGAATAAACCTAAGTTATTTATCGTGAATTATTGCAAATCATCGTAAATTATTGTAAATTATCCTAAATCATCGTAAGTCATCGTAAATCATCCTAAGTTATTTATTGTAACTCGTTGTTAATCATCGTAAATTATCGTAAATCAACGTTAATTATTTGTAGTAAATCATTGTAAATCGTCGTAAATTATTTTTAATTAACGTAAAGTATTTATCGTAAATTATAGTCAAACGTAGTAAATTGTCGTGAATCATCGTAAGGTATTTAGCGTGAATAATAGTAAATCAACGTAAATTAGCGTAAATTGTCGTAAATCATCGTAAGTTATCGTAAATTATCCTTGGTATTGTAACTTATTGTTAATCATTGTAAATTAAGGTAAATCATCGTAAATTTATTTACTTTTGTAAGTTGTCGTAAATTATTGTGAATAAACGTAAGTTATTTATCATGAATTATTGTAAATCATCGTAAATTATCGTAAATCAACGTAAACGATTTAGAGTAAATCATTGTAAATCGTCGTAAATTATTGTTAATTAACGTAAAGTATTTATCGTAAATTATAGTAAAACATAGTAAATTATCGAAAATCATCGTAAGTTGTCGTGAATCATCGTAAGGTATTTAGCGCGAATAATTGTAAATCAACGTAAATTAGCGTAAATTGTCGTAAATCATCGTATGTTATCGTAAATTATCCTTAGTATTGTAACTTATTGTTAATCATCGTAAATTAAGGTAAATCATCGTAAATTATCGTAAATCAAAGTAACTCATCGTAAATTATTTACTGTAAATCATTGTAAATCGACGTAAATGATCGTAAGTTATCGTAAATCATCGTCAATTATTTATCGTAAATCATAGTAAATCGACGTAAATTACCGTAAATCAACGTAAATTATTTATAGTAAATCATTGTAAATCGTAGTAAATTATCGTAAACCATCGTCAATTATCGTTAATCATAGTTACTCATCGTAAATTATTTAGCGTAAATAATCTTAAACTATTGTAAATCGTCGTGAATTAGCGTTAATAATAGTAAGTTAGCGTAAATCAGCGTAAGTTATTTAACGTAAATCATTGTCAATGGAATGGAACCCATCCTGTTCCCAAATAGGAAAGCGGGAGACAAGATAGTACAAAAGCGCCTCCTTCAAAAAAATAGAACGTGCTGAAACAATTTTATTGTATTTAAATTTTTCATAGTAAAATATATGTAGAACATGCAGTAAAATAAAATAAAAGTTAAAGAAATTACATAAATAATAAAACGCTTGTACGTGAAGTGGTAGGTTGTGAGCTGGAAAAACTGCATCTTGTTGCTCTTCGGCCGACATCAGTACAAGTACCTAACTATTATTTTTTATATTATTATTATGTAAATATTTTTTGATTCTGACTTGTAAAAAAATTGGGTTTATTTGTACCTACATATGCGTAACAGATTTGTCATCCATGTACGAATTCTAAATAGAAAACTAGCTGATAACGACAATTAATGCTTTTTATAGTGTATTTAATACGATTTTTTTAGTGTTTTTTTTAAATTTTTGTCATCAAGTGTTCTTTTACATGGTTGCTCAATGGAGTCATCAAGTGCTTGGTCGCAGTCTGATGCATACATGTTTTTTCAATTTGTCGTGCGTTGTCCGCCCTATTGCTTGGATGGTTTGCAGTGAACGTGATTTTTTTAAGACAGATTTCGTACTGTTCGAAATAGTTTCCCACTTACGGTCCATTGATGGGATGATATTTTTTATTGAATGCACTAAACATCAATTTGATAAAAAATTCGTACAAATTAAAAATCAAGTGACAGTTAAACTTTTATAAATTATAACTAATAACCTGATCCGTCGAATGCGTCATTACTTTTGTGGTGACATGATTGTTATATCTACAACGTTATTTATCTTTTGTTTCCTTAACTTTCTGCTTCCAGTCAAAAGAAAAAACAAATAGGAATAATATACATCCAATTGTGTACATGATTGTAACTAAAGTGGTCTATCGAGGAACAATGTCCGTCCTACATTCGCTAATTTATTACTTATATTAAAGGAATACGACATTAAAAGTAAATGAACAATTCGGAAATAATCTGTTACTTTCGTTTTGTATGAAGAAGGTAGGATAATTAGAGATTATTATTCGAAAACAAGAACTATATAGTACCTGTACCAACGATTTGTACAGTGAATAGTTATTCTAAGTTTATTTAATTTCTGACAAATTATAGTCATTAAATTCCCTTATCCTTTGTATACGTGTGTACGTATAAGTAGTTTTATTGCATCATTCATTTGTTCTAGGAAAAATAAATCGAAATGACCTTGTTCCTCCTTCATTGCAGGTGATAACCTGTCGTGCATTGATGATTCATTCTAATTATTCTAGAAAAAAATCGAAATGACGTCATTCTAAGTATTCTAGAAAGATTCTGGTCACCTGGCTTTCCCCCACTCTTTCATCTCGAAAGAGTATGTATATCTCTGCACGTCAGAATCAGTTTACTTATCAGTAAGGTCTTCTGACAGTTATCAATAAAATAATAATAACAATAATGACAAGCAGCAACCAGATGTCTTCTTGGAATTTAAAACAACTATCAAAGGTGTATGTACGGAAGTTTAGCAGTCACCTATTAAGGTATCAATTACAGTTTAATAATGATGGAGCGAAGGTTGGCGCGGGATTAATAAACTATGAAAAAGGTTCCCTGAAGAAATTAATAGACAAAACCATAGAACGATTAAAAACAGAAGTTGGCTACTCTTCCGGTGATAAAATGCGAATAATCGCTAACAATGAGGGTTTCAAGCATCCCATCTCTACGGCTACAGATATTAATATTTCAGCCACTAATATACTAGACCAAATCAAAAATATTGTGACGTCGAACGAAGAGGTGGATATTTTAGCTACGAAGTTTGACATACAAGTTTTTAAGATACCACGTGGTACCGGACGAACGAACATGCTAGATTTGAAACAGAACCGTCATACAAAACGTAACAGTGTCCGAATAAACAATGATGATAACTTGTGTGGCGCTAGGGCCGTTGTAACCGCTCTAACGTACCACACAAACACGTTCTTGGGTGAGTCACTTCACTCCACAGATATAAGCTATATCAGGAAAGGACGAGCCCTCCAAATGATAATGGCAAAACGATTATGTGAGAAGTTGGGTGGATCATACGAAAATGGATTTTCTTTGACGGACTTTCGACAATTGTGTGCCGAAAATTTTAACAGCGTTATTTATTCCGGACCCGAAAAGCCAATCACACTGTATCTATATAAAAACAAAAACCATTACGATGTAATCAGTAGTATGACCGGGTTTTACGGTAGTGTTTATTATTGTAATAAGTGTGACACTTGTTACAATAATAAAGGCATGCACACGTGCAAAGAGATACCTGTCTGCACACTGTGTAAACAACCGTCTCACGATTCAGCAACCTGAAATAAAAACTACTGTAATGATTGTAATAGATATTGTTTCAATGATGCTTGCAAAGATAAACACTCCGTTGTTTGTGCAGCAATTTATAAATGTTTATCTTGCAATAGACTTTGCGATCGTCAACGGCCGCATAAGTGCGGTTTCACAGTATGTAAAAATTGTGAAAAATTCGTTGAGACGGCCGAACACTGCTGTTATATCATGAATAAAGATAGCAAGGGCGGGATTTGTGATGTACCGTGCACATGTAACAACCGCAGAAGCGAACGCAATAAAGGGTGTCTCTACAAGAAAAATCAACGTGTATGTAAAGAACCATGTATTTGTAACAATCGCAACGTTAAGAAGATCCAGCGGTGTACTCACACGACCAAATATATTTTCTTTGACTATGAGGCGATGCAAAATACAGGTGTGCATATACCTAATTTGATAATAGCCCGCGACTTTGATAATAACAAATACGTTTTCAATAACAATGTTGAATTCTGTCAATGGTTAACAACCGAAGAGCACAAAGGATACACGGCTGTTGCACACAATGCTAAGGGTTATGACTCATATTTTTTACTTAAATATTGTGTGGAAAACACTATCAAACCATACACTATTTACAATGGAACGAAACTAATGTTGCTGGAAATAACGCAAGTTCAACTAAAAATTATAGATAGTTCAAATTTCATCGCCGGACCCTTGGCCGAGTTTCCTAAAACTTTCGATCTGAAGGAACTGAAAAAGGGGTATTTTCCGCACTTTTTCAACACTTCCGAAAACCAGAATTATATTGGCGAGCTACCCGCCGCCAAATATTACGGTCCAGATGTCATGAAAACGAAGCAACGAGAAGCATTTTTGGCATGGCACACGTCTCGGATAAATGAAAACTACGTTTTTGATTTTCAACGAGAGCTGCACGACTATTGTGATTCCGATGTGGATATTCTGAGAAGAGGCTGTTTGGAATTTCGTAAGGAATTTTTGGAAATCGCTAACATTGATCCCTTGCAGTACCTTACGATAGCGAGTGTGTGCATGTCTATTTACAGATCAAAATATATACCAGAAAAAACGATTGCCGTTGTAGAGGAAAACCCGAAAGACACATACAGCCGAGGTTCGATAACGTGGTTAAACCAGTTCAGTAATGTTCGTCATGCCCTAAACGGCGGTGAAATAACAATATGCGGTAATAAAGTTGACGGTTATGATAACGTGACAAATACAGTTTATCAGTACCACGGGTGTTTTTGGCATGGGTGTCCCAAATGTTATCGTCCCACAACAATTAAACATGTAAATCACGAAACAATGGACGATCTGTACGAGAAAACACAACGTCGAAGTCAACAATTAAAGGATGCCGGGTATTCGGTCGTAGAGATGTGGGAATGCAACTGGCTCACATCAAAAGAGTACAAAACCGCCAAAAATGTAGATATTGACGACGAACCGCTCAATCCGAGAGAATCATTTTTCGGCGGACGTACTAACGCGGCAAAGCTAAAGGTCATCGACAAGAGAATGCAGTATATTGATGTGGTTTCTCTATATCCCACCGTTCAATATTACGACCCTTTCCCCATAGGACACCCAACTAAAATACGTAGGCCATCTGAATATGATCCCACATGGTTCGGTTTGGTAAAATGCAAAATTTTACCGCCACGTAAATTATATCACCCTGTATTACCTATAAAGACCGACAAATTAGTATTTACGTTATGTCGTAAGTGCCTGCACCACCACCAGTCAGAAAAATGTGAACATACCGAAGAAGAAAGAACGATCACGGGGTGTTGGACAACGCTGGAAATAAAAAAGGCTTTAGAAAAGGGTTACGTTATGCAGGAAATTATTGAAGTATGGCATTTCCCTGAACAATCTACCTATTTATTCCGAGATTATATAAATGACTTTATGAAAATAAAATTAGAAACGAGTCCGCACAATTACGAATCGAACGAGGCATACGCTCGTATCATTAAAGAACAGACGGGTATAGAGCTGGACTTGAATAAAATTGGGGTTAATCCGGGAAGAAGAGCCATTGCAAAGATCTGTCTTAACTCCTTGTGGGGGAAATTCGGACAGAGATTAAACATGAGTCAGAGCGAATTCGTTACTGACCCGAAGAGATGGTACGAAATACTGCTAGATGACAAAATACACATTTCAAATTGTATATTTGTAAACGAGGACGTCGTCCACGTGACCTACAAATATAAAGATATGTTTGTAGAAGACTCCACATCCACCAACATATTCATAGCGACGTTTACGACTAGTAACGCTCGTCTAAGACTGTACGATATGTTAGATAGGCTGGGCGAGGACGCAGTCTACTACGATACAGACAGCATCATTTATATTGACAATGGTCAGAATACCGTACCAACGGGGTCCATGCTAGGCGAATGGAGTAGTGAATTGGCGGATGGGGACTATATTATTGAATGGATGTCGACAGGACCAAAGAGCTACTACTACAAAACATTAAAGGGCATAGAAGTTACCAAAATTAAGGGTTTTACCCTTAACTACGAGAATGGTCTAAAACTCAACAGGGATGCTTTCAATAATATAATTTCGGGTACGTCAAAAGAAGTGGTTCTGAAATACGACCAAATTATCAGAGATGCTAAAACGAAAGAACTAATCACGCGGAAGCGCATTTCAAAGGCGTTTAGGATGGACTACAAGAAACGAAAATTTGAAGGACACCTTCAATATGACACAGTTCCTTGGAGATTTTGATTTTCTCACATTAATTTGTGTACGATTTTTGCAATATCACATACTGGATTCAACAACCACATTTGTCGTAATAACTTCCGTCCAATCCACCTAATTGGGCCTCTTTGTATAGCCCTGAAGTCTCCTATGCTGCTGCTGTAGTTGAAAATACGAAAGGGGGAGAGAGAGAGAGAGAAACAGAGAGCGAGAGAGAGGGAGAGAGAGAGGCTCAGTGCGTTAGAATTGTACTCTCGTACTCGACTACACTGCTGGCTGCTCCGATCGTACCTCTACGACGGTTAGGCGAAGAATGACGCACAAGTGGCGGCTGTGANCTCTATATCCCACCGTTCAATATTACGATCCTTTTCCCATAGGACACCCAACTAAAATACGTAGGCCATCTGAATATGATCCCACATGGTTCGGTTTGGTAAAATGCAAAATTTTACCGCCACGTAAATTATATCACCCTGTATTACCTATAAAGACCGACAAATTAGTATTTACGTTATGTCGTAATTGCCTGCACCACCGCCAGTCAGAAAAATGTGAACATACCGAAGAAGAAAGAACGATCACGGGGTGTTGGACAACGCTGGAAATAAAAAAGGCTTTAGAAAAGGGTTACGTTATGCAGGAAATTATTGAAGTATGGCATTTCCCTGAACAATCTACATATTTATTCCGAGAGTATATAAATGACTTTATGAAAATAAAATTAGAAACGAGTCCGCACAATTACGAATCGAACGAGGCATACGCTCGTATCATTAAAGAACAGACGGGTACAGAGCTGGATAAAATTGGGGTTAATCCGGGAAGAAGAGCCATTGCAAAGATCTGTCTTAACTCCTTGTGGGGGAAATTCGGACAGAGATTAAACATGAGTCAGAGCGAATTCGTTACTGACCCGAAGAGATGGTACGAAATACTGCTAGATGACAAAATACACATTTCAAATTGTATATTTGTAAACGAGGACGTCGTCCACGTGACCTACAAATATAAAGATATGTTTGTAGAAGACTCCACATCCACCAACATATTCATAGCGACGTTTACGACTAGTAACGCTCGTCTAAGACTGTACGATATGTTAGATAGGCTGGGCGAGGACGCAGTCTACTACGATACAGACAGCATCATTTATATTGACAATGGTCAGAATACCGTACCAACGGGGTCCATGCTAGGCGAATGGAGTAGTGAATTGGCGGATGGGGACTATATTATTGAATGGATGTCGANGGGATGTGACTCGCCGACGTGCTAGACTCCGTACTTTGAAATTAAAAGAAAAAGCAATTGATTGTGCAGCACAATTTTTTTTTCTTTCGCACTTAATTAGCACACAAGTAGCCCATAATTCGCATACAAGCTTCACGCACTTGTTTTGCTGTCTATCTGCACAATTTTCTTTAGAAAGATAGTAGGGTAATAACTTCTAAAATGGTGAAAATGAATTTAAGATTCTCACATCATTTACATGACTACCAAAAGAAAACTACTGCATTGATACTGTTCAAATACATTCAACCAATCAATTGCCTGCTTAACTTACACAAAACTAAAAGTAAAACAAGTAATACTAATTAAAATGTGTTAGTGTTATTCATCAAAAGAAGCTGAGGAAAATGTTTGGTGGATTTTGCAGACAATATGAAGAACGAAACAATTGAAAAACAAAAAGAATTTTGAAGTGGAAGCTCTTTTATCCAGCAATTCAGGCTCAGAGAAACGTTTGGTGGGTTTTGTAGACAGAAAGAATGTAACAATTGGAAAACTACAAGAATTTTGAAGTAAAACTAAAATAAAAAATCAACCTCTTAGAGTTAACCTACAGCGCTCATGTTTAGTGAAGATGTTTTTACATCAAACAGAAATATTTGAAAGGGTAAAAGCAAAAAAAAATAAAAATTATTATTTTACCACCCTACTAAGGTTTACATAATGGTCTAGATCGTTTTTAAAAGACTGCTTTGAGGTTTTTTGATTTTTGATCGCAAACGGCCCAGTACTTTGTTTTTTCTCATTTTTCTGTACTTCATTGTGACATAGACTAATTAAAATTCTAGAAAAAGACAACTACACGATCGTTGTGTCCGTATTTACTTTATGGCTAGATAGGGAGGAAGTCGACGTTTACAAGGTACGTTCTACTAGGCGCGTATTTAAAAAAATAGTTTGTGCAATGTCAGGGAGTCGAAATCTCTTTTTGAAAAATTCCTGACAGCACTGTATAAAAAAATCTAAACATTATCATTACTTAAAAAACCAACACTTCAAGTTATTGTTTTTGATGATGAGAATGTTGAATAGACAGCATGAGTTCTAGTTAATTACCTACTTGATTTGTTTTATTTTTGGTTTTCTGTGTTGCGCCTTATTTTACAATTGTATTTTTTGTGTTTGATTTTATGTTTAGATTTATTTTTAAGTTATTTTAATAAACGTTTTATTAAAAGCATCCCTTCATTTTGCATTAACCTCGTCAAAAATAATCAATTACGACATTTAACGACCGTGACAGGACGTTGCCATCGTAAGTGAAGTGATTTTTGTCTAATAAGGAGTCCGCTAAGAAAATTATAACGGCACAGCGTACCTTTTTTACAATGAAACATAAAGCTTTTCGCGAGAAGTGTGAAGAAGAAAATTCCACCCTTGCGGAAAAAACTGTAGCGTTGTAGTTGTTCGAAACACGAATGTTGGATTTGGAAGTTGCAGTTCCACAGTTTTTCGAAGCATTTTATGTAACGAATACAACTGAATATGTTATTATAATAGAGATCGAACCTCAAGAACCATATAAAGCTCAGCACCTGGAGACCAGGTTAATTTTTGTAGAAGATGCAAGCACTAATGAAAGGCCGGCGGTCCAAAACCAGGTGAATAATCGTGTTATGGACAAACCATTTAAAAGGACTACATTGGATCCGCCCACTTTTGGCGGCAGTGTGAGTTCCTTTTCAAAGGCGAATTGTCGCAAATGATGAAAAGTTTGGAAAATAAATTGAAAGAAAATAGTAAAAGTTTGAAATGGAAATTGGAAGAAAATAGTAAAAGTTTGAAACGTGAATTGGAAGAAAACAATAAAAGTTTGGAAAATAAGTGCGTTAGAATTGTACTCTCGTACTCGACTACACTGCTGGCTGCTCCGATCGTACCTCTACGACGGTTAGGCGAAGAATGACGCACATGTGGTGGCTGTGAAGGGGGCGGGGCTTCACGGCGACATCAACCAATAGAAAGCGAGGACACGGCGGCTGTCAACTGAATAGGAGTGGGGATAAAACCCTGAAGAAGGAAGCATCCCGCCATAAGAAATACATACTACGTTTCGTCCCCTTGTGTCCTCAAGTAGCCCACTTACTACTATTGATTGCTATTCCAGATCGTGGAGCAATACGACCGTAATGACCAATCGGTAGTTGAATTTTAATTCCAGTATCAACGAGAGTTTGACCACTTTGTAACTATAGGCACTTCTCAAATCGATACCTGCAGCGAAAGGTGTTGCTCTGGTGAGAGGTTGACTATTGTCTGTTAATTTAACATATTTTAAAATGGGAGAATCCATGATACTATAATAAATACAAAAACTATAAGCATGCAATAAAAGTAAAAATTAAAACAAAAATCACTACTTACCTACAGTTTCACTTGTAGGTTTAATAATTGCCAGTAGTAGTAGGTGTGTATTTGCAGACACAGACGTGTGATACTGATATTTACAATAAAAATGTATCGCTATTTATACCATTTCTGAAATGACCATCTGACTTGTTTTTTTTTAAGAACGGAAATTATTTTGTCGTGAATAATATTTCGAAACGTTATTTCTTTATAAACAGATGTTTTTACTGACCTTGACCATCGCA
>NW_020439262.1:14176-16568 GCF_000699045.2 Agrilus planipennis
CCATCTGCGTCTCTCCTAATGCTTTTTTGTCTTCCAATTCCTTTTCTAATCTTTTCCTAAGTATTTCCGCGTAAATTTTATATCCTGTGCTCATAAGAGTTATTCCTCTGTAGTTTTCCGGTTTATGTCTATCTCCTTTCTTGAAAATTGGTTTTATTATTCCCATTTTCCATTCTTCAGGCAGATCTTCATCTCCATTCCATATTTTATTTGGTATTCCTTGCAAGTTCCCTTGTGCTTCCCTTCCACCATATATCCAGGCTTCATTTGTGATTTTATCTTCTCCAGTCGCCTTTTTCTTTTTAAGCTTCCTTATTGCTTGTTCTACTTCCTCTAGCGTTATTTCTTGATCTTCATTTTTTCTATTTTTTCTTCTTTGCTCAGCTGTCTTTTTTCTTCTACTACTTTTCTTCCCATTTGTTTAGCAAAGTGCTCAGTCTATTCAACCATATGTATATTTTTATTCATCCTTTGCTTTTGTTTTTGTTTATTATCTTCCAGAACTTGTTTCCCGTTTTGTCCTTTCTTGCTTCTAACCAGTCTTTCTCCAATGCCAGTCGTTTCTTATCTTCAATTATTTTGTTGTATTTCTTTTTACATTCGCAGTAATCTGTTTAATTTACTTGTTTTTATATGTTTTTTCCTTGTCACCTTTAAATTCAGTTTTGCTGTATGACATTCTTGATCCCACCATTTCTTTTTCTGGATACTTGTATTAATCCTTATTTTCTTTTTACATATCGCTGCATTTAGCGTTTCTCTTAGTTCATTCCAAGTTTTTGGTCTTCCTAATTCTTTTAACTTATTATTGTAATTTAAAATATCCTCCTCTGACCAGCATTTGTAGATGATTGTTTTGTATTTAGATCCTTTCTCATGGACCTTTTTCGTTAAAATATTTAATTGCAAGTTTAATCTTTGATGGTCTGACTCATTGTTATCCACCACCTGCATTCTCTTTATCAAATCTTCAGTTTTTCTATTGGTAATTACGTAATCTATTACTGTCCTTCCTGTACTTCCTATGTAAGTTAATTCCCCTTGTTCATCGTCTTTTACATTTCTATTTAGGATGAACATTTCGTTTATCTGAGATCCAATTCAATAGTACCTCTTCTTCTTTATTTACAACCTTATCTTTAGATAGCCTATATTCTTCTGTCATCATTTCGCTCTCTCTTCAACCTTCATTTGCTGTTCTTGCTATTCTAAAATCTCCTCCCATTATTATGTATTCTTCTTTGAAATCTTCTTTTTCTTCCTACTTTTTCATAGTTTTTACTCCTTCTATCTCTCATGTGTACGCTTAAGATCGTAACTTTTCCGTTGTTTGTATTTAAATCTAGTTTAACATTTCTATTTTTGCTAACTTTACATTTAGGGATTTGCTTAATGCTGTGGCCGTTCCTTCTTTTAGCATTCCCTTTTTCCCTTCCCTTCTTGCTTCAACTAGTAAAATATTGTAATTTATCAATTTATTTTCTATTAATCCTCTGTCTTTCTCGTCCGCCCAAGTCTCTGTTAAATTTATTACGTCATACTCCAATAGTTTTTTCCATTCGTCCTCTAAATTTCTGATACCCGAAACATTCCAAAAGGTTATTTTTAAGCATTTTCCTTTGTTATTTTCTTTGTATATTTTTTGTAGAGTTTCTTATCTAAGTTGTCTCTTACCAGCTATTGTTCCTAATAATCTCCTATTATCTAACTTGAACGCGTTTTTGTAGGTAATCTGATACTTATTGTCTATTTTATATTTTAGTTTTTTGGCATAAGTTTTCCTTCCACTTCGTTCCATACCATCCATCTTTCATCCAATTATAGGATAAACTGTAATACTGTGGAAAAGTCCATAGTAAATTTGGATCAATTGTTTCTTAGTGAATGTGGCTCTGAACCTAGAAAAGACCAAGTATTTGGTTTTATTAAGGATGGCTTTGATACGTAAATCCCACTACTTATTATAATCATAAGTTATGTATATCAGGCTTGTTTATATTAAAGGTAAGTTTATTTTTATAAAGTCAAGCATAAATAGCATCCAGTTTCTGTAATACTGCTTTTGATAGCTCAGACCAAGTTTGTCCACCCATTGTAACCATTGTGACATACTTGTATTCGCAAGTAATCTTTGAATAGACATAAACTTATACCTTTTATACCCATACTTTGTAGCTTTGGCAAGATAATTCGTCAGACATTTGAACGCCCTTTTAATTACTCACTAATTTATTTGACCTATATAGTTCAAATTACAGTTATAACACTTAATGTAGTAAACTGTGTTAACAGTATTACTTGTAGAACAAACAGAATAGCTCAAAACCCCAACGCCAAAACACGACACTGTAGTTGTCCGAAGCACTTTTCGGTAACAAAGTTACCTTCTTCA
>NW_020439263.1:0-19592 GCF_000699045.2 Agrilus planipennis
TTTAAAAGTTTATGTCTGCGACTATTACGATTAAATAATGGTACCTATACCTATCTACTTTCAAGCATTTTACCGTTTACTTGTACGTGCACAGTTCAATACTCTCGATTTACAGATGCTAACTTCAATCTGTAACAAATCGAGTAACTATAGTCTGGAAGCAAGCATGTTTACAGAGCGAAACTTCTTTAACTTTTTATATTTGTCGTTTAAGTAGTTTCGTGTTCAAAAGAATTATTTCTCAATTTGACATGACAAAGTAATCTCTATGACAAAATCGATAAAATTTTGGTTTGGATTAGCGAAGGTCTTTATCTACTTTTTGGATAGTACCTATGGATTTATTTCTTTCGAAAAATAGGTAATTATATTATTTCTCTAATAATTTTTTGTTTTATTGTTACATTATACGTAGATTTACTCTAACAGTTAACTAAAGTATTTTTATTTAGAATGGAATTATTTTAAATAGTTGTGAATAATCAAAAAAAGGTCTTCATGTGTAAAATCAGCATCAAAATGGTGGGTATTTTGCACCTACTTTTTTTTTTTTTAATTTACGTTAAGAAGGCTGTTAAATGTTTAATATGTAAAGAGGTATAACAATAAATACTTATATACGTATATGGCAATGCAACGGAAAAACAGATTATACTTTTAATTTTATTTATATTGAAATTAGAGATGTACCGAACAGTGGTTATACTTGGTATAATTAACCANAACTACTTCCCTTATGGGTCACTGTGAGCTCGAAACCGTTAGCACCATTGCTTCGAGTGGTCGAAATTCACTTTTGTGAACAATTTATTTAATCACATCCTTTGTATTAAAAATTGTTTGAAAAATTAAATTTAAAGGAATTGTTTGTAGGTATGCAACACATCGTACACTTCATCATAAGAAGTTGCTGATTCTAACTACGCAATACTACTTTACCCTGTGCTGACAGCAGTCATAATTTCTTTTATATATAATATTCAAAGCCTATTAATTTTGAGATTTTAAGTCCAGTTAATGTACTAAATATAAAATAATTTTTAAAAACAGTGCCGGTACCCAGCGTTATTATCCACTACCCAACTCGATCTAAAAAAAAATTTTCGGACCCAAACCCGGTACCCGTTCTAATTTTTAGTAAAATATTCGTACATTATATTGGTACCTAGCTACACACTGATTGTTAAGCGAGGTCAAAAGTAATATTTATTTTTTTCATACTTACATACTGAACAATTTATTTCTGAATGAGATCGTCACGCATGAACTAATTTAAAATAAAATATATTCTCCTGGCAAACATGATTAATCAGCACGTAGATTTGATAACAAATAAAACTGTTATTGTATTTATAAACACGTGGATTTTAGATACAAATTTTGGATGATTTTGAGTAGTCAGTAGTTGTCACATTGGTCGCGTCATAAAAGTGTGGTTTTATTGTTAGAATACATTTTAAGTTTTACCAATGAAATCCTATTTCATGGATTACTAAATTACATCAGCTTGTCCACCTGACCAATTTCCGTTCGCTAACAAAATAATTATGAGGGTTTTTTCATGTTATTGAACGAAAAGGAAAGTTTTTAAATGAGTTGCGGAAGAAGTAACAAATAAAGTAACGAAATTTCGGTCCTTTTCTCTGATTATTCATATTCAGTTTACAAGAATCTTCCGAGCTACAACTGCAATAAATTTCTGTATGATATGACAGCGAGCAAATCAAAAATTATTTTTACGATTGATATATGTACAAATAGTGTTTTTCTTGCATATTATTTGATTAGATTACGCAAATTGTAAAAGATGTCGGTTGTTCTAAGTATATCCTTAAATATTTGCGAACAGTAATCTAACCTAGGTCTACCTCTACCCTTCCTAACTCCTGTCTCTGCCTCTAATGTCTCTGACTAGACCTTCATGCCTGAGAAGGTGTCCTACCAACCTATCTCGACTATTTTTTATTGAGTTCCATAGAGTCCTCCGTTCTCATATTCTTTCTAATACCTCTTCATTTTTAACCTTTTTTACCCACGTTATCCTCACCATTCGCCTATAACACCACATTTCGAAGGCTTCTAACCTTTTCTTTTCTGCCGCGCCAACTGTCCATGTTTCGCACCCGTACAACGCCGCGCTCCAAACATACACCTATAACAACCTTTTTCGAATTTCTAAATTAACCGTTCACGAGTGTGACTTCTTTTTATTAAAGGCGACACGACCCTGCGCTATCCTCTGCTTTATCTCCGTAGGTACTACTCCTTCCGTCCTGACTTATCTGACTTCTTAAATATATAAAATCCGCCACTTCTTCTACTTTTTCGTTTCCTATCTTTATATTCGCTCTTTCCCTACTTTTTCTTCCTTTGCATACCAATATTTTTTTTTACTTTTATTTATTTTCATACAGTACTGATCTGTTAGTACCGCCTCCATTTTATTTAAAGTTATCTCTAGGTCCTGCTTGCTAGATGCTAATAGTGCTATATCATCTACAAATCAAAGCATACTAATTTTTTGCCCCTGTATATCTATCCCTACAGTTGTACTGTCTTTAATGATGTTGATGGCGTCTTCGATGTATAGATTAAAAAGTAGCGGTGACATTGTGCATCCCTGTCTGACTCCCTTCCTAATATTTACTTCTCTACGTTGCATCCCTAGCTCTATAACTGCCTGTTGTTCTTTATACAAACTAAGTATCACTCTTCTATGTTTGTAACTCATCCCTACATTTTTAAGTATACTTAACATGTTGTCCCATTTAACATTGCCAAAAGCTTTTTCTAAATCTACAAATCCTGTGCACGCAGTCTTTCCTTTTTCTACCGTTTTCTCTATTGTTACCCGTAAAGCAAGAATGGCCTCCCGCGTTCCTCTATTTATTTTAAACCCAAATTGATCTTCCCCTAATAGTTTTTCCGCCCTTTTTTCCATCCTCCGCTATACAATTCCAGTTAAGATTTTTGACGCATGGGAAGTTAAGTTAATTGTTCTAAATGTCTCGCACCTATCCGCGCCCCTCTTTTTAGGTAACGTTACTACTACGTTCCGTTTATAATGCTCTGGGACTTTCCCCGTCTCGTAAATGTGACTAACCAGCTTAAACATACGATCCTCGCCTCTTGTCCTGCATGTTTTAGAATTTCCCCCTGTATCTCATCTACACCTGACGCCTTATTATTCTTTAAGTTTTTTAATGCTACATCGAACTTTTCTCTCATTATGGGATAACCAAGCTCATCTCAGTAGTCAAATTTTTGTATTTTTTTTTTCTAGTTGTATTCGATTTTAATGTATTTATTTGTGGAAGTATAGTTACATATTATATTCTTAGTATAGGTAATATAGTAATTTAAAGTATGAGATCGAACCTGGTAGGTTTCAAAATATCATTAAGAAATAGAAAACCCAAGTCCTTAGCTACGTCATCACACGGAATGTACCGAGGATACCTGAGGGGTGCGTAGCGACGGCGAAGAGGTAATTTTGCACGATATGTGTTGCCTATTTTGTGCCGATTGTATTTAAACCATGAGAAGACAAATTTTTGGTATTCGATCTTCAATTCAAATCTAACTAACAGTGTATTTCTATCTTCAATTCCAAATCAATTCAAATCTAGCAGTGCAATCAACAATCCAAACCATTATTCAATTATATATTATCAAACCAACGACATATTCAAGCAAAATAGTTAGTAAGTTGTACATACTGTTCATATTGTAAAAAATAAAAAACAAAGAAAAAAGTGACTTGTTTTTCAATAACCAAAAAATCCGAAAGCATATACGGGGCAGTGATCGAATACTGCAACCACCGAACAGTTTCTATAAGTGATATATGCGATACTATTATTTTTAATTTAGAATTGTTTATAAATGAAACCTGATTATCTCTTAAAGTCGTACCTATATTATGAAATTAGTCTCTGATAGTAATTCAATGCAGTATTAGACGTAAAACTACAAAATTATTTACCTATATATATTATCAGCATATCAGCAACATTCTTGTGGTCATGTGAATAGTGAATATTATTCAATTGTTTATTTTTATCGCTAGTTTAAATGATAATCGTTTGAGGAATGTAGATTGAAATGTTTCTATTTGTTTCGAATATTTATCATAGTAAGACGACAAAGATACATCGATGTTTCATTTAAGGTAGAACGAGTATGCATTGTAAAGAGATAATATTGTATTTGGCCTTTTCAATGTATTTCCAAAACGCAATACAAAATAGAAGGATTTAGACGATTTACTTGTTTTATAAACCGTCGTTTCGCTCTTGTGCGGGCCTTTTTGAAGGTATAGTTTTCTTATTTAGATGAAAACATCCAATCGATGTGAGTGAAACAGTGATACGTAAATTATTTTCATAATAATATGAATCTTCAACCCCTATTATTGCTCCTTTTTCTAACTAATGGCTTAGAGAGGAAGAACCAGTCAAAATCCTTACAGTAATACTGAAAAGTAGCAGCTATAATAACTTTATAAAAAGAAATGTAACAATACTTATTAATACTAAATCTCGGACGACTAATGCTTATCACATTTATTATTATAAGCAAACTAGGCCGGTGTCTAGGGGCGCACATAGCTAGGGACGTCAAAGTCAGTGTCATTGTCATCTTTCGCCTTTTTATTATAGCTTGCAATGTATAAATTAAAAATTATGTCACAAATAAAAAGATGTCACTGTCGACTTCTGGCTGCTGCAGTAAATACTTGTACATTTTTCAATTTCACAGCCATTTAAGACAATAAACCATCTATAGTTGGGACGATCAAAATTTGCAAGGTCCACAATAAATTATCTGTGAGAATGGACGTATATTCTTTCTTGTTTCCACTTGGTACCGTAGTCATTTGCTGCGATTTGAACACGCCCTTGTTAAGTTAAAAAATGCTTCATGAGTAGTACAGACAAAGTGAAAAGAGATAACCGAATAATAGTAAGCGGTGTAGTGGTTATAGGGTTGCTTAGGTGCGCCAAAGATTAGAGTCGGCTTTATTACTGCATGGTTGTAATTATATCTTTAAACAAGTGTCTTTACTTTTTTAAATTCCTGAGATGTTGAACATTTTAAGTCCGGTACTGGCAACATGCTCAAGTTCTACTAGTCTCCATCTCTTTCTGCTACACATTAATTGATGTAATGTTATTCCTTTTTTTTTTATTAGTGTCCGCTGCAATTCCTACCTGACATCTCTTTCCTATGTTTACGATATTCCCTACAACGTCTGCGCTGTGTAAAAGTAGGCGTTCTGTCAACAACCGCTCTAGTCCAGTTAGTAAGTTAAATAAAAAAGTAAATGCGACAATTTTATTACGGACTTTGCAAATTTTGAACGTCCCAACTATAACATACTCACTCAGCACGGTTGTTATACCACTTCTTGTCCAAAAAAAAGTGAAACATTATCAATCGCAAAATAACTTGTTCTTATGATTTTTTCTTATATATATATTCATAGTTTAAAACCAAATCTTTTATTATTTTAAAGATCTTAAACTTTTTCTCACCCAAAACGCACAACGCAGATTTCAAGATGTTTTATTGCAACATTTAATTTTATAATAATTAGTTTATTATCACTTTCCGTTCTTTTGTCAATTTCAGAAATTTTCATGATACAAAATTCGAAAGACCAATTTTAGGTGTACTTATATTATTATTTAATTTAATTATCTATTTTCATTGAAAGGGGACCGCCATTCCTAAATTTTGCCTACAATTAAAATCCGCCCTTATTCGCCACCGTCTGTAATTCAATTTCAGATCATCAGCAAATAAAAGAATTGAAATGTTTTCGTCACACCACTGGCCTTAAAAAACATCCATGTACTTACATGAATCTTTCTTAACCCGTACAATTGCCATGGTAACGCTTGTTGAATCAGATATTCCTTTATATCCTCCGTTATAAACTTTCTATTAATCATTAGCTCATATCCACGAATCTTTTTGTTAGATCTCTTGCAAATACTTGAACATGTTATTAATCTTTTTTCAAAAACGTAATCACTATGTTGTTAGATCTTGCATATCACCCCCGGGTTATAAATTAACAAGATTTCTTCATTATACTCTCTGCCCTGTGACAAAAATATTCAAATTCAGCTTGAAGAGCTCATGAATTGATGACCTACGTGAAATCAATTCAAATTTAAATAAAGGAACTTTTGCATATAACTTAAATCTTCATTAAAACATAAAAAAAAGATTCTTAATGTGATTTCTAAAGAACTCATTTTTTTTGTATTTAACTCATCACAACTGAAGGTATGTATAATTATAGCATGATCCATTTTGACGAATTACCTATCACAAAAAAGTCTTCAACTTGATTAATAATCAAACATAAAGCACTGTATGATACGCTGCTTTGAAACCTTTTATAAACAAAATCTACTCAATTTTGTACTTGTTAACATTTTTGGCAGACAGGGATGCACGCTGTCACCGCTACTTTTTAATCTATACGTCGAAGACGCCATCAACATCATTAAAGACAGTACAACTATAGGGATAGATATACAGGGGCAAAAGATTAGTATGCTTAGATTTGCAGATGATATACCAGTAATAGCATCTAGCAAGGAGGACCTAGAGATAGCTTTAAATAAAATGGAAGCGGTACTAACAGATCAGTACTGCATGAAAATAAATAAAAGTAAAACAAAATAACTAGTATGCAAGAGAAGATAAAGTAGGGAAAGGGCGAATATAAAGATAGGAGACGAAAAATTAGAAGAAGTGGCTGATTTTAGATACCTAGGAAGTCAGATAAGTGAGGATGGAAGGAGTAGTAGGGATATAAAGCAGAGGATAGCGCAGGGTCGTGTCGCCTTTAATAAAAAGAAGTCACTTCTATGCTAGCGAACGGTTAATTTAGGAATTCGGAAAAGGTTGTTAAAGGTGTATGTTTGGAGCACGGCATTGTACGGGTGCGAAACATGGACAGTGAGCGCGGCGGAAAAGAAAAGGTTAGAAGCGTTCGAAATGTGGTGTTATAGGCGGATGATGAGGATATCGTGGGTAGAAAAGGTTAAAAATGAAGAGGTATTGGAAAGAATAGGAGAACAGAGGACTCTATGGAAGTCAATAAAAAATAAGCGAGATAGGTTGGTAGGACACCTTCTTAGGCACGAAGGTCTAGTCAAATGCATATTAGAGGCAGAAACAGGAGTTAGAAGGGGTAGAGGTAGACCTAGATTAGATTACTGTTCGCAAATAGTTAAGGATGTGGGCTGTTCTAGTTTTAGGGAAATGCGAAGTTTAGCCCAGGATAGGAAAGAGCGGAGGTACGTGTCCAACCAGTGTTAGGACTGACGACCTTATGATGATGAACATTTTTGGCACAAACCTATACGCTGATATAAATCATCATCCATTTCTCCATGTATTGAGGTATTGTTATACATAAAATTATGTTATATTTTTCTTTGCGAGTGACAAAGCTTAATTCGACTATTTTTTCTATAAGAAGTATCGATTACTGTGTGATGTAAAAAATTGATGGTAAGAGATTTATTATAATATTGTGGTCATTAACTTTTTGCTCCTTCTTTGTCGGTTAAAATTACTTCCCAGATTTTAAAGCGTTACTCTATATTATGTACTTACCAATTTCCTAAAGGTCGACAAAAAACTAGCGAATTAAAATTACATTTCGTTTTTAGATCACGAACTTGAAGGGTCATTGAAGTTTAGTTTGCATGTGAATGAACTTTCACAAAAATATTTAATACAGGTACTTATATTTATTTTAATAGTAAAGTAAGATAAAAACAAAATTGCATTGCAGATTATAAAGTGAAATTACAGATTTTATTTTCAAGTTATCAGTTCCGTATAATAAACGTTTTTGAGTAAGATATTGCACTATTATCTAGAATATTTTTCGTTATAATTTCTAAATTGAAATATGTATGTTTAGTAATATTACATTATCGTATATTACAAGAGGAGTTTCCCGCCGTACTTTTTTCATTTTGGCCTTACAAATAATTTATCAAAGGCCATAGAGTCTACTGGACGGCTACAAAAATTGCAGGTGACGAAAAACATTTTCTGAAATATCTCGTAAATTGCATACATTAATTTTGTTTATTATAAAATTTGTTTGTAAGATAAATCTGCATAAAAAAGATCCCATACAAAATTTATGTAGAACCAATAGTTTATGACATGTGGAACCGAGAAAACGTTATTTCAGAAAGATTGCTTTTCGTCATCTTTGACCACCTCTAACTGTTGTGACCATTTGTTTGTATTCATGAACTTTTGATAAGTTATTTGTAAGGCCAAACCAAAGATTTTTTAAAGGTTTAATTTTTTTTTAGGGTTCCGTACCTCAGAAAAAAAACAGGAACTCTTACAGGATCACTTCGTCTGCCTGTCTGTCGAGACCCTCTTTAGCAAGTTGAAATTTATATCAAATACACAGGCCCGAAATCCCTTGGAGATGTGAAATAATCAAACTTGTAAGTCAACGCAATCAAATGATACGGCCGTTTATGCCGCACATTTTGACACTCGCAATGGAATCAAATCCTGTAGGTTCTTCCCGTTGACATTGAATCATGAAATTGTGCCAAGTTTGGTAAAAAAATTTCAAAGTTTTGCTTATTGTTATATATGTACGATGTACACTATACAAGGTGTGTTATACCATTCGTAAAGCCTTTCTGAAACTGAAAGACTACCCAATTGAAAAATTAATGAAATCAAAATTTTTATTTTTTAACATTATATTTCTTCGGTTTTGGAGGGTGTTGTGCGAGAAAACCAATACGGATTTACTAGCGTCAATAGAAATGTTGACAGTTACTGTCGTATTCCAAAACGTTTTAGCGTAGCCATTCTTTTTTAAACAATTACTATAATCTTCCAAATCTTTTTAAGGTTGCAGTTCCGAAAAGGGGGTCCTACCGATTGGTTTCAAATTTTTACCACAACACTCTTTTAAGACTTGTAGATTTAGAAAAAGATTTTGACGATTTTAAATGGGACAAGATGTTAAATATACTTAAAAATGTAGGGATGAGTTATAGAGGTAGAAGAGTGTACTTAGTTTGTATAAAGAGCAACAGGCAGTTCTAGAGCTAGAGCTGCAATGTAGAGAAGTAAACATTAGGAAGGGAGTCAGACAGTGGATGCACACTGTCATAGCTACTTTTTAATCTACACATTGAAGACGCGATCAAAAGATTAGTATGCTTAGATTTGCAGATGATATAGCAGTATTAGCATCTAGCAAGAAGGTGTTAGAGATAATTTTAAATAAAAAGGAAGCGGTATTGATAAAGCAGTATTGTATTGCAGCGAGCAAACGGGCATACGTGTGTATGAGCGGTTTATCGATTCGCCGACTAGCCGCGGGCGCCTTTCTTCATGTGCGACGTATTTATAAATGTGTGTGTCGTACCTGCGTTCTGGGAAAACAGTTAAACAGGTTAAATAAAAAGAAACTTTCCGGACGTTTCCAGAAAGTTCCCGAAAGGAAACAAAAGAGTATTTAAAGGAAGAGAAAATCGCCGAGAGGGAGAAGAAATAAATTGACCGTTGCAGAAGTGAGTAGAGAAATAAATTGACAGTGATAGCAGTGAAATAAATAGCGCAGTGAATAGTGATACATTAATAATTAGTGTAAACAAATAGTTTTGTTATTATCAGTCTTAAAAGTTAATTTTGTTAAACCCACGAACATTATAGTATGAAGATAAAAGAAAACCATAAATACTGGTATGTAAGGGAAGAAAAAGTAGGGAAAGAGCGAATATAAAGAAAGGATACGAAAAATTAGTGGCCGATTTTCGGTATTTAGGAAGTCAGGACGGAAGTCACTTCTATGCTGGCGAACTGTTAAGGTTGTGGTGTTACAGGCTCATGGTGAGAATACCGTCGATAGAGAAGGTTAGAAATGATGAGATATTAGAAAGGATAGGAGAACAAAAGACTCTATGGAAGTCAATAAGAAATAGGCGAGATAAGCTGGTAGGGCACCTTCTCGGGCATGAAGGAAAAGGAGTTAAGAGGAGTAGAGGTAGACATAGATTAGATTACTATTCGCAAATAGTTAAGGATGTGGGTTGTTTCAGTTTTAGGGAAATGCGAAGTTTAGCCCAGGATAGGAAAGAGTGGGAGTACGTGTCTAACCAGTCTTAGGACTGACGACCTTATGATAATGGCTCTTTTATGGACTGCTTAGATGATGATACCTAAAAGGATTTTTGCGACTAGAATGGAAAAGGGCAAAATAATTATATTTTTCTCTAAGATGATAACTTCAAAATACATTGCTGGAAAAGAAAGCTCTTTTACTTATTGCCTTCAAGTTTTTATCACATAGTGTTTTTATACCTCTTAAAAGCACTACCCAGATTTTTTAACAAAATGGTGGAGGGCGGAACTGTCACCAACCCTAACTTAACCTAACATGAATTAGGTTATTTTGTGTTTTGTTACATTAGGTAGGTTGGGTTAAGGTGTATAGCAGTTACTCCCCACCCCCAAAAAATTCAACTATGTACTTATATGATTACCAAACGGGCGTTACCAAACTGACCTTACTGTGTAAAGACATTCAACTTGTATAACTTAATACATAACCTGTAGCCCTAATGATGCATTGTTACCCCTTTACGTTAGAGTCGTCAAAAATCCTTTTAGGTATCATTATCTAGTCCATAAAAGGAGTATCTACGTGGTAAAATTTTGAAGCCAATCAGAGGGTATCCGTTTTCAGAACTCTAGCCAAATAAACACAAATATACTTACAAAAAGAAGTATTTGCAGTTTCTTTTTTATTATAAGAGAAAAGGCAAAAAGATTTGGGGAAATATTCCTTAAACAAAAAATGTTTTAATTCCTCCGGAAATAGGAAAGTCCATCATTTTGAAACCCTACTTTTTGTGTATCTATATTTTTTAACATTTAACAGTTCTTGACAAATACGACTATGGTTGAAGACAACAGATTTAGACAGAGCTATTTCTGTGAGGATTATACTTTCTGTTTTTGGTAAAGAAAGAAAGTTGTAAGGAAATTTTGCTTTATTACCCTGATAAAAGTGTTTCCTGTCTGCCTTTGTCCTAGTGGACATAACATAATTAAATAATGTCGACGTTGCATTAAAATACATAATTGAACAAGCGCGAACAGTTAAGTGAAAATGACATTTTAAGACACAATGAAACACCATCTACATGTATCCTACGTCAAACAAATCCAGTGTTCCTTTGACCTATTCATTAAAGTAATTACTAAATCTCAACCATTACTTAGGTCAATGTCTTGCCATTTACAAATGAAATATCCACGATTCTTTTTGTGCAGTTATTCTAAGAATTTTATGTTCGACACCGTGGTGGAAAAATGTGTTGAAAAGGATTAAAGTTACAGATTTTACAAAGTTTTTTCAACCACGTTTATTTGAAAATCTTACCTGCCTCTCTGGAAACTGTCCTAAACTAACCGAACTTTTAAAATCTTTTTTAAATAAAGCATAACACTCCCTAAACGCTTTAAATTGTAGTTAGTGGATTTGTGTATATTACATAATTAATTATAACAAGATTTTCCTATACCAGGTCGTATTCTTCAAATGATGATACCGCAATTTGATGATTGCATTTAATAAAATATCCCTGTGTTCAGTTCTCAATTCACTACTAGTATATATAAAGAAATGGGTTTACTGATAGAAANGTGAGGATTATACTTTCTGTTTTTGGTAAAGAAAGAAAGTTGTAAGGAAATTTTGCTTTATTACCCTGATAAAAGTGTTTCCTGTCTGCCTTTGTCCTAGTGGACATAACATAATTAAATAATGTCGACGTTGCATTAAAATACATAATTGAACAAGCGCGAACAGTTAAGTGAAAATGACATTTTAAGACACAATGAAACACCATCTACATGTATCCTACGTCAAACAAATCCAGTGTTCCTTTGACCTATTCATTAAAGTAATTACTAAATCTCAACCATTACTTAGGTCAATGTCTTGCCATTTACAAATGAAATATCCACGATTCTTTTTGTGCAGTTATTCTAAGAATTTTATGTTCGACACCGTGGTGGAAAAATGTGTTGAAAAGGATTAAAGTTACAGATTTTACAAAGTTTTTTCAACCACGTTTATTTGAAAATCTTACCTGCCTCTCTGGAAACTGTCCTAAACTAACCGAACTTTTAAAATCTTTTTTAAATAAAGCATAACACTCCCTAAACGCTTTAAATTGTAGTTAGTGGATTTGTGTATATTACATAATTAATTATAACAAGATTTTCCTATACCAGGTCGTATTCTTCAAATGATGATACCGCAATTTGATGATTGCATTTAATAAAATATCCCTGTGTTCAGTTCTCAATTCACTACTAGTGTATATAAAGAAATGGGTTTACTGATAGAAATGGAAATTAAAAATTACCTTTAAATGCTGCATTAAATATTCGATTAAAATTTTTTTCTTCGTCTTCTTTTCTTTTTCATGGCAGATGCCTATATGCAATCCCATAACTAAGGTTTTCATAAGTCCACCTTCCCAAATATCCCATAGGAATTTAGGAGTGTAACAAGCTAGTCCCTGAAAAAATGAAATTATTACATTTTTGCACCCTAAACTACATTATTTATAAAGTATGTTCTCTGAATGCTAATTATATTTTATAATTGTAATTACTTTTGAAATTTATATTTTGTTACAAAAGACTCTCAATTCGAGGAGTACATACTGGTTTAATTTTTTTTAATGATATTTCGCAGTCGATGTGAGCGATATTTTGAAGAGAATATTCTCAGACCTTTTAAATTGAATTAAAACTGATTCAGCAGTGTTTTCTTAATAAATTAAACCAAGTTAAGTCGCTCTTCGGTGGCCAAGCTTGTTACATAGTCTTTTTATTGTCACATGTAGGCAACCCAGCATACAGTGCCACGTGCAGACAACCCAACATACAGTGTCACGTGCAGGCAACCCAGCAAACTGTGTCACGTACAAGTGATACAAAGTGAAGGAGAAAGAGCGAAGAAGCGACGAAGTGTGCGATAAAGAAATGAATTAATAATTAATTAATAATAATGGTGTTGATTAAATTGATAAATAATTAAATAAATTTAGTGAATAGTCGAAAAGGTATTTGATTATGCAACAATACACTGATTAATTGTTCTGCGCATTAAAAAAATTGAAACCAACCTCACAAATCCTTAGAGGACTGAAAAGGTGAAAAAAAGGGCAAATCCAATACCAAACAATCTAATAATTTACTTACATATATGAAATACAACAAATAAGGTGGTAAGTACTTAATTATTAGTACGAATGGTAATCTTTATAAAAATGCATAAATTGCATACAAAATTACAGAAAAAGATTACTAGGGGAGGCCGATCATTAACAACTCCTTCATTTTGTTTCGACTTGGCTTGGCACCGTCTTCAACAAGATTAATTATTTTGTATTCAATAATAGTAAATAAATATTACTATTACTTTAAAAGCGATCCAAACTTTTTTGGAATCCACCTTATTTTTTTTCAGTACTTCTAAAATGGTTTATGATCAAAAAAAGATCTTCATTTATTTACGTAATGTATTTTTGATGTAATTCAGTTTCAAGCGTTTTTCGCATTCGATTTATTTCAAGCGCTTCTTAGATTCGTTTCAGTAAAACAAAAACCTGACAAATAAGAAAGAATAAAAACTACAAAAGCCACAATTAGCTCAAGTGAAACCACAGCTTCGCCTGATTATTACACTGTCACGGTTTCATTGGACTAGCCACTGTAATTTCTTTAAAAAAAGTAGTAGATTTCTATTTTTGACAACAACTAAAAAGTTCTATTTTTAATCCGTCTTCTATGTTTCATACAAAAAAGTAAGAGAAATATAACTTACGGTACAATTACAGTTTATTATTAGATAAAATAGAATTTATTTTACCTGAAAGAACAAGACAAAGCAGACCCATTGGTAGTAGGTGTAGTACTTTTGAGCATCTTCATCGTCAAAATCATTTGCGATACCCGGATGTGCTACTTCTTTTCCAACCTGAATATAAAAAAAAACATCATTAACTTTTGTTCAGATTAAATATATTTAAAAAACAGACAATAATAATCAGCTGAAACCTTATTAATTTTAGCGTATTTTTAATATACCTACGAGGACAATAATATTTTACGGCGTGACAGTAGTTAAGATTTGTGAAAAGACGTAATTTAATGACGAAGTTAACAAAATAATTTTGCACAGAATATTCTGAGAAACCTTGATAGGAGGTTGTAACAATTGATACCATTAAAGGGGTTTAAAAAATTTTTAATGTCTAATCCTTCGAAAATCTAGCCTAGGTTTACCTTTACTCCTCGTAACTCCGGATTTTACATTAATACTACATCTCTAATTCATGTCTAAGAAAGTGTCTTATCTAAAGATGTACAAAATGATTTTTTAAAAGTATGTATTTAAATACAAAATGCAAATACTTTTTTGATTTGTTATTTCAAATGTAAAATACAAAATAGATTTCCCTTTCGTTTTTGAAATGCTAAATGCAAAATACGTATTTTCAAAATACTTTTTTCAAATAAATACTTTTTTTGTAGTACCTATTTAATTTTCTACATTTACTAAGGTATAAAATATTTTTTATGAAAACCTTGCAGGCAATTGCACATTTTTTAGATATTGGAGTTTTTTTAGACTAATATAGTGGTGTTTACATTATATCACCAGCTGCGATGATTGAGTATGATTCATATTTTTCTGTTTGCAGTGATTGAGATATGGTTTTTCTATTTTTATGTTATAGTTTCTTCAATTTAATTGGAAAAAAAACACTGATGCCAAAATAGTTTGATTAGTGTGAAAGATCAGAAACAAAATAGGGTTGTAAATGATTTTATTGATGTAAAATCAACATCAATAATTTTATATCAAAATATTTACAACCCCATTTTGTTTCCGATCTTTTACATATTGTAATAAGNATATTCTTTGAGACAACTCAAGAGCTGATACATTTTCGTACTGCGATTGCGAAAAATTAGAGCAGAAAATTATTCGATTTTCACTTTCAGTTCCAGAAACGTTCACATAACAAAAGTGCACTTGATGTAACTAGAGATCTCCCCTTCTTGCATTCTCCATCAAATCACGCACTCACATTACGTCACGAGCCCTATCATTTCAATCGATTCTACTTGCAACTTCTCGCTTCTCATCTGCTGTAGGTCTGGAAAATATCGGCATTATTATGATCAGCTCCGTCTTCTATGTTTCATACAAAAAAGTAAGAGAAATATAACTTACGGTACAATTACAGTTTATTATTAGATAAAATAGAATTTATTTTACCTGAAAGAACAAGACAAAGCAGACCCATTGGTAGTAGGTGTAGTACTTTTGAGCATCTTCATCGTCAAAATCATTTGCGATACCCGGATGTGCTACTTCTTTTCCAACCTGAATATAAAAAAAAACATCATTAACTTTTGTTCAGATTAAATATATTTAAAAAACAGACAATAATAATCAGCTGAAACCTTATTAATTTTAGCGTATTTTTAATATACCTACGAGGACAATAATATTTTACGGCGTGACAGTAGTTAAGATTTGTGAAAAGACGTAATTTAATGACGAAGTTAACAAAATAATTTTGCACAGAATATTCTGAGAAACCTTGATAGGAGGTTGTAACAATTGATACCATTAAAGGGGTTTAAAAAATTTTTAATGTCTAATCCTTCGAAAATCTAGCCTAGGTTTACCTTTACTCCTCGTAACTCCGGATTTTACATTAATACTACATCTCTAATTCATGTCTAAGAAAGTGTCTTATCTAAAGATGTACAAAATGATTTTTTAAAAGTATGTATTTAAATACAAAATGCAAATACTTTTTTGATTTGTTATTTCAAATGTAAAATACAAAATAGATTTCCCTTTCGTTTTTGAAATGCTAAATGCAAAATACGTATTTTCAAAATACTTTTTTCAAATAAATACTTTTTTTGTAGTACCTATTTAATTTTCTACATTTACTAAGGTATAAAATATTTTTTATGAAAACCTTGCAGGCAATTGCACATTTTTTAGATATTGGAGTTTTTTTAGACTAATATAGTGGTGTTTACATTATATCACCAGCTGCGATGATTGAGTATGATTCATATTTTTCTGTTTGCAGTGATTGAGATATGGTTTTTCTATTTTTATGTTATAGTTTCTTCAATTTAATTGGAAAAAAAACACTGATGCCAAAATAGTTTGATTAGTGTGAAAGATCAGAAACAAAATAGGGTTGTAAATGATTTTATTGATGTAAAATCAACATCAATAATTTTATATCAAAATATTTACAACCCCATTTTGTTTCCGATCTTTTACATATTGTAATAAGAGAAACAAATGGAATCCATAGTTTCTTTAGCTTTGGGTAAATGAAGTTTTTCGAATCGTTTTCTAGGAATTTTGGATTATACGTATTTTTTAGCACACCACAATATCTTAAATTATAATCATTTCCAGTTTTACATAGTTGGGGTATTGAAATAGCTGAAAATACTACAATTTATTTTCACTCAAAAAATATTCATATTCTATTTCAGACACTAAATTTTGTGACCCTTTTCAATGATCATTCCAATTTTACAAAAATAATTTTGAGTAGCTACCCTACGGCTAGTTCAAATGGGAGAGTTGTCAATTAAATTAAAATTGTACAAGTTTATTAGATGAAAATAAAAAATTATTTTCTCATTTTGTATGTTTACTAAGGTAAAGAAACCAATATAATTCTGCTTTAAAAACATATCTCATCTAGTTGAACCAAAGGTTCGTTAGCTTTCGATTTAGATAATTAATATGATAAGAGCCACAAACGTTACTGACTGAAACGTCTCTCTCATTCCTTATGGAATATATCCTTTTGAGTCGAAATAAATCGTAGTATCTAATCTAATCCAATTGCATTGTTAACTCAAACTTCAAAATAAATACATATTATATTTGAATAAAGATACATCGACACTTCAGCATACAAATAGCTAAACTAGTAAATTCCCATGTTCTCGTTATAAAATAAATTAAGAAACAACAAATATTTACCAACTTATTTAATACTACGTTTATTATCGAAATAGATAATAGTTGTATCTATAGTGAATACGTGACCATAAATACTTAAAATGTTCTATTGATTGATAATTGTCTACGTCTATTGACTGTGAACATGATGATTGATTATTAATGAATGTTGATCTTTGAACTTGCAATAAAATCGAAAGAATGAATACTTAAACAAATTATGCAAGACATATTTTTATATTTATTTTCTTTTTGTAGTGTGTGGATTATAGGCTATAGTTTTATTTTATGTTTTCGAGTAACATGAAATAATCGATCATAAAACATCTTTTTAAACATTCATAAAAGAGCAATAGAAATAGGCCTTGATAAAAGACAAGTTTTAAGACATTGGCACATATATGATGCCCGAATCTTCGCGTTTCGCTAAAATTATTGGAACGCTAGTTTTGTGGTAGGATGGTTTACTAACGCAAGTAGTTTTAGTGAGACATTCATTTGTAATAAGTCCCTAAAAATCTCATATGGATTTTAGATTTTGTTCACAAGAAATATTAAAAATTAATACTAAAAATAAGTACAACGTAATTCGATAAAGGATTATCAATCTCTCACAATTTCAAAAGTTAATTTTTGAATATATATGGTTGCACAAATATTGCATTTTTTTTTGTAATACATTGGTCTATATTCACTACTTTGAGTATTATAATCATCATCATGATGGTCATTGGGTGGTTAGTCCTAAGACTGGTTGGATACGCACTTCCACTCTTTCCTATCCTAAGCTAATCTTCGCATTTCTCTGAATTAGAACATCCCACATTTATAACTATATGTGAACAGTAATCTAATCTAGGTCTACCTCTAAAGAAAAGGTTAAAAGCGTTCGAAATGTGGTGTTACAGACGAATGAAGAGGATACTGTGGATAGAGGTCAGAAATGAACAGGTATTAGAAAGAATATGAGAACAGAGGGCCACGACAAGACATGACAAAACCGCTAGATGAAGACTATTTTTAGACAATCCTAGAAAATCATAAAAAATTTAGACCATACTATACCGTCCCAGATTCGAATCGGTGCCCTCCAAATTCTAAGTAATGAAGACGATATTGTACTCATGCGAATTAATAAGTTTGAAATTTCCACAAGTTTTTCAAATTCTTATTATAAAATAAAAAATTTAAAACAAAAATACCGTTATGCAAGGGAAGAAAAGGTAGGGAAAGAGCGAATATAAAGGTAGGAGACGAAAAATTAGAAGAAGGGACTGATTTTAGGTATTTAGGAAGTCAGGTATGTCAGGATGGAAGGAGTAGTAGGGATGTAAAGCAGGATAAAGGAAAACGTAGGGTTGAGTTGCCTTCAATAAAATAAAGTCACTTCTATGCTCGCGAACGATTAATTTAGAAATTCGAAAAAGATTTATGACGGTGTATGTTTGGAACGCGGTGCTGTACGGATGCGAAACATGGACTGTGGGTGCGGCGGAAAAGGAAAGGTTACAAGCTTTCGAAATGTGGTGTTACAGGCAAATGATGAGGATATTGTAGATACCGAGAAATGGAGAGGTATTAGAATGAATAGGAGAACAGAGGACTCTATGGAAGACAATAACAAATAGGCGAGATAGGTTAGTAGACACCTTCTCAGGAATGAAAGTCTAGTCAGAGACATATTAGAGGCAGAAACAGGAGTTAGGAGGAGTAGAGATAGACCTAGATTTTACTGTTCATAAATTATGTCGGATGTTCTAGTTTTAGGGAAATGCGAAGATTAGCTCAGGATGGGAAAGAGTGGAGGTGCGTGTCCACCCAGTCTTAGGACTGACGACTTATCTACCTTTTATATCTAATATTGATTTATAAAATGTCTCTAACCCTTTATGTCTCAGAAGATGTCCTACCATCATATCTGTCCTTTTCCTAGTTGGTCTCCACAAAGTTCTTTGTTCTGCCACTGTTTCTATAATAGGTAGCTACCTTCCCAATTATAACCTTTTTTGTTCACATATTTTCATCATCCGCCTACAACAAGAGGTGCATTTTCATGTATAACAGTTTGTTTAAATACCGTCGAGTTCCAACAGTTTACTACGTAGATCAGTTGCATAATTATCTGCCGGTGTCTTTTCCAGAAGGTTAACGAGTCATCAAACATAATGCTTACGATGATTATATGCTGATATATTTATAGTATTATACACAGTAGGTGTTACGTACTATATACGAGGGTATTTTAACAAAATAACAGATGTTAGTGTATTTATTAATTTTTGAATAAATATTGTCAAGTGCATGATGGTCACACGGCACTTCTGCACGTAAAATATCGTAACCATTTATTTTATTTAATTGCAAGCAGATAACTGTGTTTGTGAGCAAATTTTATAAAAAATAAGAATAACGGCATATTTGTACAGACAGTGCAAGAAACCAGTGCAATAGAATTTTAATATATATCCATATA
>NW_020439263.1:19660-25285 GCF_000699045.2 Agrilus planipennis
CTCAAATGAGGATATATATATATATATATATCTATTACAACATATACATTGTTCGAATGTCTTCTAAAAATGCTATAAATATGCAGTAAATATTACTTCTTAAATTTACCCATGTAACAATGTCCAAATGACTTTGTAAATGTTACAGTGACACACCTCGCATTTTCTTTAAGATTCTTAGTTTTGCATCCAACAACTTTCAATCTTTTGTGCATGTGCTCCGGATTGGGGGTCTTGGTAGTTTACGGTGTTGTGCACAAATCCAATTTGGTTAAGAGATCCGTATGCAGGCCACTCATCTTAAGCTATATGTGGCTCAGGCTCCACTTCTAGTTCATTAATCTATTATTGAATTGAATTTCCTTCTTTGTGGCCTCTGTTTACCTATTCTTTCTAATAACTCTTCATTTCTAACCTTCTCTATTTACGGTATCCTCATCATTCGCCGGTAAAACCATATTTCAAACACTTCTAACCCTTTCTTTTCCGCCACGTCCACTGACCATGTTTCGCACCCGTACAGGGCCGGGCTCCAAACATACGCCTTTAACAAGCTTAGAAGTGACTTCTTTTTATTGAAGGCGACTCGACCCTGCGCTATCCTCTGCTTTATATCCCTATTACTCCTTCGTTCTGACTTATCTGACTTCCTAGATACCCAAAAGCAGCCATTTCTTCTAATTTTTACATTCGCTCTTTTCCTACTTTTTCTTACCTTGCATATCCACGGTTTCTATTATTTTCAATTTCGGCATCAGTCTTCTGAGCAGCTGGTGCATTTCTCTGAAGAAGGCGTCCTCGATTATATTTACGTTTTCCGATAAATCATGATTCGTCAATCTATACGGGATCTCCGGAGATTCCACAGAGCTTTCCTCATAACTCCGACATGATTTTATTGCAAAGTTCCCTACACATGTTAAACCAACACAAAAGAAACAGGAACACAATTTCCAAAATATCGAACAAACCCAAATTGCAATTTAACTTCTGGTTTATGTCAGTGTGGTAAAAAAATTGATTTGCAGATCTTAAGAAATCGCCTTTTCTGTTACGTCTCCTTTTTTCTTACATTTCGCTAGCACATTTTGAACAAGATTCTGTTATATTATCCGAATGTAGAAGTTGATGTCGTTGAAATTCTTCATGTGCATACTGTTACTTAATAAACAATCGAATAAATACGAAGACAGTATTGTAAACAGTTTCTTTTATACCAAACAATTACGTACCTTTTACATCATTTGGACAATTATCACCATATTATACGTAATTACTTATATACTTCATTCGATAGGAAGGTAGTTATTGTTAATAAGATAATTAACATAATACGTACTCCGTTGTGTATTTCTTACGGTAGAGCACATTTAATACTCTAGATGTACCCCGTAGAACATTTCCAACAGTAGAGTACACACTATACCAGCATCAAAATAACAATATCTGATTTTTTTTTTGATACCTATAATATGCACTTATATTCAACTTTTTTTTTTTTTGAGAACTGTATATCGTAAGAGTGATTAAAATTGATTATTGATTACAGAAGTTTTTCCGAATGTTCTTGATTTTATAAGAAAATCAAATGGAATTCTGTTGAACAGAAACATTCAAAACACTGTATTAACCCAAAATACCACACAAAACGTTTAAAAGATTGATTGTAAGTCTATAATTACAAGGATGGCACCTTGGGTGTCAAAATGCCTAAGTATTATTAATAAGGACGTTTATTAGTAGCAGCAAATACTCACTAGATGGCAATATACTTGAAAAAGTATTATTATGAATCTTCTAAACGTTTTACATGGAATTTTGGATTACACAGTTTTGTTTGTTTTAGTGATTATAAATGCCTTCATGTAAAATATTTACTTTCAAATCTCAACTTATGTCTGTATTTGGCCTAATGAATAATAGCTGATAGTATAAATCAACACATGATTCACTTCAACTTTACGGAATATTTTGCATAGCAATAAATAAATAATTGGTATGTTATTTGCAGATTGCATCTGAAATAAACCCTGTAATTGTTCGATACTTTTTGAAATGAAAAAACGGGATCCTTATATTGTTTACACACTTAACCACTGATCATATATATAAAACTAAACGTAAGGTATTTTTCCCCGATTTAATAAAATTTCACAATCTGATTCGAAGATCTTATAACACATAAATAAAAGAAAAGTCCGAAAATCATTCATTTATAATTTTATGAGAGTTATTAGGCACGTAACAAATTTCATTTCATTATTAACTTTGATACCTGTACATCATGATATTTCCCATTCATTCTTCATCATAACTTCAGGTCCTTTTTAACTAATTTTCAAATCTGATCGCTCAACATTCTGTACGATATAAAAAGGTGTCGTTAACTGATATCTGTTTTGACGAAAGTGGGTTTTGCGAAATCGAAGGAGTGAGTTATATTTCGGGTCCTTTCTAACCGATTTTCAAATTAAGACGCGTGAGATTTCGCCCTTTACTGTCGGTCAAGCCAATTTAAATTTATATGATATAAAACTGCGTAAAAGGGGTATCGTAAGGTGACGTGATTCGGCGAATATGTTTTTTTCTGTGAAATCGAAGGAAACGATTCATATTTTCGGCTCCTTTTTAACTTAATTCTCAAATTTCGTTTCTTACGCGATGTTTCAACCAGAAGATCATCTAATAAGGTAATTCAATAAGGGATGCACCCTGCTTTGGATCTCTTATTCATGGGGACCGACAAGTCATATGTATTTCTTCTAAAAATTGAAAATTACGCGTGATTTAGGAATTGTATACTTAGGTTCTTTTATTTTTCGTTTTTGAACGGGACCACCAAAAACTCTTATCCATCGGGAACCAAATATCTAAGATCCACCCCTGATCAGATATATAAACCGAATCGTCGAATCAGTTGAAATAACTTAATAAGGCTTTAAATAACTAATTAATTAACCTTCCGAATCCTGAACATACGTTAATCTCTAAAAAAATTTTTTTATTAAAATTCGGATGGAGCGCCATGCATAAACGCATAATTGCCAAATGTTTAATAAAAAAATTAAATATGTACTTTATTGTAGTACCATTAAGATTGATATTAATACTTCAATCTTTAAATTATTAATGCGAAAAATGTTAATAAAGAAAACACCTAAATAAAATCAACTAACACTTTTACTTTGTCACTCCGGAAGTAAAGTTATATTTCAAATTAAGTACCTGATGGCTTTCTTCTAAACATATAATACAAATACTTTTAATATTTTCCGTAATTTAAATTACTTTGTTCGAGAGTAAAAAGTGAAACAGATTAGGATTTAGGATATAACATAAATTATTGCTACCTGTATTCGTCCTTCTTAGAAACTTGTTTGCGTTTACCTGTCTTTTAAATGCATCTGGCATGGTAAAAGTTGAAGAAATCCAACAATAAGTGTTGACCACTTTGTTAGGTACGCCATCCCCTGTGATACATTCTATCGGTTTACCGACCAACTGATCCCCCGTTATCACAAGACTGCACGTCAACAATAACACCGTTGTTAAAATGCAATGAAAACGAAACATGGAACAGTCGGTGGTGACTTCCTGGACTTTAAAATATTCTTTGAGACAACTCAAGAGCTGATACATTTTCGTACTGCGATTGCGAAAAATTAGAGCAGAAAATTATTCGATTTTCACTTTCAGTTCCAGAAACGTTCACATAACAAAAGTGCACTTGATGTAACTAGAGATCTCCCCTTCTTGCATTCTCCATCAAATCACGCACTCACATTACGTCACGAGCCCTATCATTTCAATCGATTCTACTTGCAACTTCTCGCTTCTCATCTGCTGTAGGTCTGGAAAATATCGGCATTATTATGATCAGCACACTGTATCCGATCCGACAGGGAGTCCAGCACCACATTTTCACACATCACCAGATTACAAAGAATCTTTTAATACGTAGGCATCATAGTTTATAGATGTGTATGCGCAGAAATCGTTAAGGTCAGATGAAATCATTTGTTTTCGGATGAAATTAGAGTCTAGTTTAGATTATACGGGGGTAAATCGAAAAAATTATTTCCAATGTCCCGACCTCAACAAAATATAATACCAATGTCACACATGAGTAACAAAGTACACGGTTGTAGTAATCTCATAAATGCGTGAGTGTAGGTTTATTTTTAAAATAGGAGCTATATCGTATGTTGTTCTTTTGTTTCATAAATAAAACATATACTTACTTTATACTTAACTAGCACTTTATACACATGTTCGTGTCTGTATTATGCATGCATGTGTCTGGTTGTGATGTTACTTATACAAGTCACTGACTTCAGCACACAGCACAGTCGCCAATAATGCAAATGATTATTTAATATATTGAATAATGGTAGGGTGCTCGTTTAGATGATTGATAAATAAACTAGTACATCAAGATAGCTTACGCTTTTAAGATGCGCTATTTCTAATCATAAGAAGGCTTTGAACTGATTCCTTTTATTATATGATTATCTATCACGTGTCCGCTTTTTACGATAATTGCTTTTGTTGTAAGGTTGTAGGAACTTTTTGATATAGGTAGGTTTTGTTTGTCTATTTGTCCACCACGTATGATCAGCTAGCCGTGGACATAGCGGTTTAAAATTGCACTATTCGGTTAAAAGCTGTAGAATAACGACAAATAAAATTTGAAGTGACTTAAAGGCAGTTTTAGGGTTTTTGCGAAATTTCACACGACTTTATTAAGCACGTTAAAAGATATTAACGTAAAGGTAGATGAAAACGACTCTCATATTATATTTCCGAACTTGAACAAGCTGATTAATTAGGAGGTCACTTTTGGCGTATTCGAGGTGGTAGAAAACGACGGGAAAAATACGTTGAAGTGTATAGTTGGTTGCATACATTCTAATGACATGATAATTGTTTGATCTGAATTGTTGGTTGCATATACATACATATATGTATACATCACAGTATATTGAAATTATTGAAGAGGCTCAAGTGTTACGCACTAAGGGCTTAAATTATGTTATACTGGAAATGGCTTCAAGTGCTATACACCACCGACAAAAGTACTGTTCAAATTTGAACGGATTAGGGCTAGTTTATCATAATAATACAATACTGTTGTTGACCTACGTTTTTGTATCATATTCAAGAGTATATATATTAAAATTACGAAGATTAGCTGCAATTCTAATTCCAATTCTAAAAATTCTTCGACTAATATAAAGCATGGTGTGTGTTGAGTAAATTGTGGGATATACGTGAAAATACAGATTATTATCGAGAATCCTTGATGCGATGTACTAACAATAATTATCTCCTTTGTCATTAACTTTTGCATTTACAAATAAGTCATTAGTATATAGCATAAGTTCAAAAAGTGTAGAAACAGTTGGATATCTAGAACAAGATGCTTTGTATCGGGAAGTAGAAAAACACGTTTACGATTTTTCTTCAGGAATGTTATAGGAATCGGCTTTAGATTAGCTTTTTCGTTAACATTAGAATTATCTCTTTTTCTCTCTCTAATAATCTACTTTACCTTCGTTGGCAGACGAGGCAAAATTCTGGTCAAAATAATACTTTTCTTTATATATATATATGTCGGTCAAGCCA
>NW_020439263.1:25739-26589 GCF_000699045.2 Agrilus planipennis
GGTCGTCAGTCCTAAGACTGGTTGGACACGTACCTCCACTCTTTCCTATCCTGAGCTAAACTTCGAATTTCCCTAAAACTAGAACAGCCCACATCCTTAACTATTTGCGAACAGTGATCTAACCTAGGTCTGCCTCTACCCCTCCTCACCCCTCTTATTGACTTCCATAGAGTCCTCTGTTCTCCCATAGTTTCTAATACCTCTTCATTTCTAACCTTTTTTACCCATCTTATTCTCATCATTCGCCTAGAACACATTTCGAAAGCTTCTAACCTTTTCTTTTCCGCCGCGCCCACTGTCCATGTTTCGTTCCCGTACAACGCCGCGCTCCAAACATACACCTTCAACAACCTTTTTCGAATTTCTATTGGGTTGTTCGGAATGTCATTTCGTTTTTTCGCAGTAGTTTTTGGTTGGTGCTCTGTTAAATATGGAGAGCGATAAGCAGCATTTTCGACATATCTTACTGTTTTACTACAGAAAGGGTAAAAATGCTGTTCAAGCCAGAAAGAAATTAACTGATGTGTATGGAAAAGGTGTGTTGACAGTACGCCAGTGTCAAAACTGGTTCGCTAAATTTCGATCCGGCAATTTTGATGTCGAAGATGCACCACGTTCGGGAAGGCCGGTTAAAGCTGATAAAGACGCGATAAAGGCATTAGTTGATGTGAACCGGCGAATAACAACACGTAAGATCGGATTGAGGTTAAATTTATCAAATTCAACAGTTTATGGCCACTTGAAAGACCTGGGATTATCCTCGAAGCTCGATGTATGGGTTCCCCATGTTCTTACAGAGAGAAATCTGTGTCGCCGCATTGACGTCTGCGATTCGCTTCTCAAACGTCAC
>NW_020439263.1:27227-32415 GCF_000699045.2 Agrilus planipennis
CCTTTTTCGAATTTCTAAATTAACCGTTCGCGAGCATAGAAGTGACTTCTTTTTATTGAAGGCGACTCGACCCTGCGCTATCCTCTGCTTTATATCCCTACTAGTCCTTCCGTCCTGACTTATCTGACTTCCTAGGTATCTAAAATCAGCCACTTCTTCAAATGTTTCGTCTCCTATCTTTATATTCGCTCTTTCCCTACTTTTTCTTCCCTTGCATACCAGTATTTTAGTTTTTTAAAATAATGTAAATTGTTTTTATCTCATTTTATGTATTCAAATTGTTTTGGGTCCTTTTTGTTGTGTATTTAAGTTGTATAATTTGTGTGTTTTTGATAATAAACGTGATTGTGTGTTACTGGAATTTTAAATTTTGGAGGAGGAGCCAAATCTTATAATAGAAAAACGTTACAAGTGAAATCTTTAACGCTTAACATCGGAACAAAATTATGATGATAGTTTAAATTTAAAACATGTCCCAGCATCACCGTCCTTCTTCCTGTTCTGTCGGGCGTTTAAAGCAACTTTTTCGTAAGAATACACAAAAAAAGATTCTCGTATTACCAGTCACGTTCACTGTTTAAATGCGGGGTATTGTTTCGTTACAGACAATAAGCGTTTCCACAACAAATTTTAAAAATAGGCCAATGCGAATGTGTACAGAAAGCCACTTTTCCATGGTAATAAATCCTTAAGTGAGCAAATTCGATATGCACTTTATTGATAAATTAAATTCTATGTAGTACATAACGTAAAAGAAAATAATGCTACATTTCAATTTTCTAGGCTTCTTCTTTCACAGGGAAAATTTAAAATTAAAAATTGTGCCAAAACACCCCAAGAAACTTTAGGACATTTTCCCGTTTTTTTTTCCGACTTAATACACAGTTGGGAATATAGAATTAATAGAATTATATTATTTTAACCAAAGACACAAAGTACTATTAATTTCCGTCTCTCTTTTTCTAATCATCAGCACCACTATTACAGGGCATTGGAAATCCAAGTTGTACCTATTATCTCCATGGTTCGAAAGCACTCATCAAGTTGGCGAATTGCTATTTGCAACCGATACAAACCGTTAGCGTATGGTACATATTCCGCTCCGTGGTCAACAGTAACACCAGATCTAAAATCATGGATCTATTCCACCCCGGCCCTTTGTCAGGGGTAATAATTTTGATGGTATCTACCTACTCTTTTTCTCCAATTGTGCAATTAAGCAATGGAGTAACGTAGCCTGCTCGGTAAAACTTTAAACAAAAGACTAACTACGACATAAAATTACAGGGTATAGTTTATTTTCTTCAAGTGAATTTTATGTGCTGTTGTTGACTTAGTTTTAGCAGAAAATAAATGTTGTTTGTTGTGTGTTAATTAAAAAGAATACAGTATAGTGTTAGCGACGACGTCATGTGTTGATGTTTCGTACAGCCAACCCTCTCAACTCAAGCTGACAGAGAGCTTGTCCCGTCTGGAAGGAGGCATTCACCTTACCAGTTTCGGGCCTGGCACATACATTTTTGACTAACAAAAATAATGTCATCATCATAAGGTCGTCAGTCCTAAGACTGGTTGGACACGTACCTCCACTCTTTCCTATCCTGAGCTAAACTTCGAATTTCCCTAAAACTAGAACAGCCCACATCCTTAACTATTTGCGAACAGTAATCTAATCNAAACAAAAGACTAACTACGACATAAAATTACTGGGTATAGTTTATTTTCTTCAAGTGAATTTTATGTGCTGTTGTTGACTTAGTTTTAGCAGAAAATAAATGTTGTTTGTTGTGTGTTAATTAAATTCTACAAGTTCTAACAATAACACTAACAAATAAATGTACATACTGTACCAAAACAGTTCAAAAGGTGGTATTGTTTATTTAGACACTAAGGTATAAAATGGTGTTAATGACCTAGAAGAAATACCTAAAAGTTCCTTTCTAAATGATGATAATTATTTAACAGCCCACCTACATACTTTGTTTCGTCGACTATAAATTAGTTTATGGTAACGACCTTATACTACAATTTTTAGATAAGTAAGAACTACCAATAAAATTTTGACGTAAATTCTCTGTAATTTGTTGTTGTCAAATAAATCCAAAAATTTGCAGCTCCAGTCAAAAAATAGAACCAAATCTCTTGAAACAATAATAGAATAGAAAAATACCATGAGAGTTATAATTTTCGGCTGGAAAATGTACTTTTACCGATTTTTTCGCCACTCTATCCGCTATTTAGCAAAAAACAACTGGAAAGTCGCAATTGAAAATATAGTAAATATTATAATTTGTCGCTGAAAGATGGTACTTTTATCTCTTTGTTACTAATGTGACCCCTAGGTGTCCAGCGGAAAGCGACAGCGGCATAGTGTGGTGGTCCATTACAATTCCTTATGCATGAAGCATATTTCATTAGAATTGTTTTTTTTTGAAGTGAAACCTCTTTATGCACGGTATGATAAGTTTGTTTCATGCGAGTTGCTATGTAACGATATCTTGCAACGGATGTCCCCCTCTTCTCGGCCACGTAGTCGAGTTCGTAGTGGGGATCGCTTGAACCGTGGGCGCGCTTCAATGCAACGTTCGTTACAGGCAACACCGGTATGTATAGTGTAGCCCTAATAAAATGTATGAATGTGTGCCTACACTCTACAGTATGTTTGTGTGTTTGAAGAAGTTTCACTTCAGTAGCGTGTTGTATAATTACACGTTGTATTTTTTTTATTATTATTTCTATATGATCTTATTCGTTTTCTTACTGATGTATTTATTTGTTTACCAGCAGCTTTTTTGCCTTATACGACAAATACCCGTTATTAAATCATTAGACTACAAAAAAAAATAGAAAATGTAAGCATATCGTAATTGTGTCAGTCCAAGTAACATGCATTCCTAAATAGTATCATGGTTTAGGTAGTAGGTACTATGACTTATAAGTATCTAAACCAGGGGTGGCCAACTCACAACCAGCCTTTTTTTTCCGGCCAGGGAGATTCATCATAGTTTACAAAATATATTTATTTTGTAAAGATCGCTGATTTCGGTATTTAGGAAGTCAGATAGTTCAGGATGGAAGGAGCAGTAGAGATATCAAACATAAAATAGAGGATAGTGCAGGGTCGAATCGCCTTTAACAAAAAAGAAGCCATTTCCCTTCGAACGGCTCATTTAGTAATCCAAAAGAGATTGTTAAAGGTGTATTGTCTAGAGCATGATGACGTACGGGTGAAAAACATGGACGGTTATACATACAAACTGATTCAATCGTTTCGCAAATATTAATGTAGTAACAATGTTTTATGCCAGGCTCCTCCACCAGTTATTATCATAAAACAATGTTATTATCGAATTCTGCCTAATCGATAGAGAGTAACTTTATTGTAAACTGAAACAAACACTGTTAGGTAATAAATGGTAGCGAATCCATCTGCTTTACTTCTTTGACTTAAAAAACCGGCCTTGAGAAAGTTTACACCTTCTTAGGCGAAACGTTGTTGGCTGTTCTTTTTAAATAAATAAAAACTTTCAACTCCCTTATCGCTTTGATTTCAAACCGAATAGAAAAATAGGAAAAGAATGATTAATCCAATTCACCATGTCTTGTAAAAAGTGCTCCACCGTTGAATGTGTCAATATCCTTATAATTTTCAAATGAGCGTATGACACTTCAGTTATTTTAGAATTAGTTAATAATTATATCTAAACATTGATAGAAGATATACGTAATTAAATTGGTAGAGGGGGAAAAATAACAAACGTTCATGCTTGTAAAAATGAGTAAGATAAATCAATGCAGCTTTCGATCTATAATACGTAATGGTTGTTGACTATGTCTTCGCGAATGGGGTCATAGGCCAGCTGATGAGGCTCTGTCGTCATCATATTGAGGTGGAAGACGTTTCGTTAATCGTTATGGTTTATTACCTGTCTCTTGAAGGCATCGGGCATGGTGAAGGTAGACGAGATCCAGCAGAATGTGTTGACCACGTGCGTGGGCACCCCCTTTCCCACAATGCATTGGATCGGATTGCCCACAAATTGATTGGCAGTGATAACGAGACTGCAAGCTAACAGCAGCACCGTCGTGAATATATTATGCAAACGGAAGACGGCGCAATCTGTCGTGATATCCTGCCATTTCAAATAGTCCTTTAAACCACCTAAAAGTCTATACATTTTCGATATCGAACGTTAAAGAAATCTAAAAAAAGTCCAATACAATGGACGCGCTATATCCGAAGCATCTCATCCGGGAAATGCAACAATGGCAATCGGACGGGCGTTGCAATTGTGGGTCACATACATATGTGTTGCGGTCACTTATTGGCGATTGACACTGCGCGCGCACTTATTCTTCTGCATCACTTCCGGTCGCATTACGTCACCGATTTTGATTTGGCCCGCCCGAAATTTCGTGATGCGGCGATTCGAATGAGAAAATTTCCGATTTTTGAATAGTTTTTGGTGTTTACAATGTTGTTCGGTCGCAGCTGCCGGTCGACGAGCACTTGATATAGCGTAGCGTGCTACTGAGTGCTTCCCTGCTGCCCCCCTCATCGGAGGGTCCCCCACCACGTAGACGATGATGATGACGGCCCTGCTGACGACGTTCACCGTCTGTCCTTGTTTTTCTTTTATTTGCTTCTATACCGATTACTTCGTCAGCATGTGTAGTAGTATTTTACACAAACTGTAACACCAGCTATACAATATGTAATAGTGTAGAGCAATAGTAATATTAACATTCGTCAACTCCTGGTGCAACGATTGCGTTAACGACGTCGAACTTGCGCTCGTGACGTATTTCGACGTCGCGTCCCGACGATCCTACCTATACCTGTAAGGACGAATAATAATAATGTGAATGACGTTAGCGTGCGAATTTGAGGGATCGACACCAGTGATTCCAACGGTCGGTGAGACGAGATTGCGCTCAAATCATATGATGCAATTCAATATTGCATGGGCGCTACACGTAATAAAATTCATCGGATCATAATTAATTTTATTTCTAGTTGTGAGCATTATAGTTGAACACAAAATACTGCTAGATGCTTACGAGGGTGGATTGATAAGTTTCCGGCCTAACCAAGAGATGACGCCACTAGGCCTACCTTGAGGTGACATTCTATAGTACCATCCTTGGATAGCTTGTAGCTATAGTTTCAGCCCGATCTCCTTGCTAG
>NW_020439263.1:32432-34822 GCF_000699045.2 Agrilus planipennis
GTATTTATTTACCTCATGATATGCTGCAAAACCTAATTAATCATGAATTTCTAATTTTATGTACTCTTGTCTTCGATTGTACCTCCAAACATCCTTAAAAGTTGAGATGCACACAATCAATTCGAGCTTTTTTCATGTTTGACTGAATTACCTATAGGTACTATTAGTTATTACTCATATACCTACGTTTAATGTGCAATTTATCGATTTTTTCGTACAAATCTTTTATAAACACTACATTAAAATATTTCAGAGTTGATAAATTTTCTTGAAAGTAGGTTATTTTTTCAAAGTGCATTATGTCTTTCGAATGTCTTTTTATGTGGATTAGGTACTTTTAACAAAAGTTTAAAATCCTGTTTTAATGCTTACTCATTTCCTTTTAATTCTATTTTACGATGTCTATTTTAAAGTGCATTTATTTTCAATATATTTTTTTGTCGTTATATTTAAATTAAAGGTACGTGATATTTTTATTCTGCAATAAAAGCTAGGAATGTTTACCTACAAATACTTTTTGAAACTACTGCTTAAATTGATGCTAAATAATTTATGTACTTAGATACCTATTTGTAAAATTTGTATTAGAATTTGAAAAGTAAATATTGTGCTTCTATTAGAATCTACACTCTACAGATGATAAACAATTTTTCAATAACTGTATGTTATTGACATTTTGTTAACAACATTATTTTTATCTACAGCAACCAAGAATAATTACAAATCTATGCAGAGAAATCAATTATTCAATATTACTGAATTATTATGATTTATGCAGCAGATCAAATGACATGGATGAACATACATGCACAGTACATGTATTTCATTTACAATATTTTCATGTTAATATCATTATTACACTTACATGCTTGTTTAAAAATTGATAACTTATAAACTAATCTCCTAAAATTGTATTATTATCAACAATAGGTACTAAAGTATAAGTTACGTATTTTTATATCTACTATTTATTATCGGGTACATTCAATCTCAGATTTATGCGTTTTCAGTTTTAATATTAGCATCAATATTTACTTCATTTATTGCATACATGCAGAAATTTGATTTATATTCTATTATGCGTTTGTTATTTAAAATGCGAACACGAAATTTTATTTTGTCTCAAATTTTATATAATAAGTTCGAGCTGGAGAAAACTCGAGTTAAAGAAAATTCTGTTTTTCCGTCAAAATTTTAATTTTAATTTTGTAAACATCGTTTCTACGTATATTATTGTTGTTAAGCCTGCTGCTAACCTTTAAAGAACCATTTAACCATTTAAAGATTAAGAAACAGACATAAGTTAGTGACATCGGTTTTTAGTTAGTTTTATTCGTTATATGATTCCACGGTAGGTTAAGTTTGTATTTATTTGTGTATGAAAGATTATCTGTGGAATGTTACTGCCCCAGCAATTGCCTAAGTGATCCAAGGAAAGCACAGAAAAACTTTGACCAAGGCAGACGAACCCAGAATCGAACCGGCGTCCTCCAGAATGCTAAGCAATGGACTAAACCTCTACGCCATGTCGCTCGGTGTCTTAGAAACGAAAAACTACAACTTAAATTAACTTGAATATGTAAATAAAGGGGGTGAAGTGTACACATTTAATCTTAAGATTTATACATTACACTATTTTTACGCAGACACAAAACCCTTCTCGAAATCGAAACAAAAGATTTTGATTCTGAAAGAATCTATTATTTCAAAAAAGCAGACATTAAAAGAAACTGAACTTTTAGTGAATCGAATTGATGAATAGGACTCGAATAAATACCGATTTCTCTAATAAGTAGCATTCCTGTAATTTCGCTAGAAGACTGGGCATTCCTAAATTGCTGAATTGGCGAAATGCATGCACGAGTCTAACGATTAAATGTAGTTATGCAGTTCGTTGACGTTACACCTTCTTTTTTATTGTTAAGTTTTCGCTTTGTAGGGATAGTATTGTCAGATGTCAATCTCAGATTCATCCGATTGCGTATTACAGATACTTTCTGTACACAAACTCATTATAACACTAAAATCTGCACACACGTTATTAGGATGTTTGGAAGGTATGGCAAAATGCTACGACAAATAAGAATTTGGAAGAACGTTCCTTATTCAATTCTAAACTCCTGTAAAAATTACCAATCGATTCACTAAACCGTTAAAAAGTTATTGAAATTTTAAAAAATTGTAATTTTACACGTCATTTTATGGAGATTCGTTAACCGAACAGATTAAATTTATTTTTATTAACAGAAAAAAAGCTGCCAGAAATTTCAAACTTTTATATTAAGTAACTTGAACTCTGGAGAATCACTTTAGCGTAAGGTTATTCAAATTCACTAAATGGTTATCGAGGAAAAAATGAAAAATTAGCTGAAAATCTCGTTTTTACTTGA
>NW_020439263.1:41025-60471 GCF_000699045.2 Agrilus planipennis
GCCTTTATCGCGTCTTTATCAGCTTCAACCGGCCTTCCCGAACGTGGTGCATCTTCGACATCAAAATTGCCGGATCGAAATTTAGCGAACCAGTTCTGGCACTGGCGTACTGTCAACACACCTTCACCATACACATCAGTCAATTTCTTTCTGGCTTGTACAGCATTTTTACCCTTTCTGTAGTATAACAGTAAGATATGTCGAAAATGCTGCTTATCGCTCTCCATATTTAAAAGGGCACCAACCAAAAACTACTGCGTAGAATTAATTGGAATTTGTCACACACAAGCCTTGCTATATGAGCTATCAAAAATATAAAAATTATACGGCTTAAATGTGAAGTTGGGTGCAAAAGAATACAATTAAATCCTCTGTCGGGAAAAAACGAAATGACTTTCCGAACAACCCTATAGTTAATTACCAATTTTTACAACTTTTACTTTTATATCTCCAGAACAACTAAAGCATCCTTTATGAGAGGATTCACTAGACAAATTCCAACGTTTCACTTTTTGACGGAGGACTAGAGACAATAGCAATAATTATTTTCAAAAATATATTGTAACAATGATACAATAATGATTAGATAAGGTCTGGAAACTAATAAAGTGTTGCATAACTCATTTAACGATCAATAGATTTGTAAATTGGAGTACTAATTAAAATTCTAGTTGAATGCGAATAATTGTCTGGAGCTGTTATTACAATCGTAAAGGAGCAATTTCTCAACAGAATGACATAAAACTTTTACTTTCTACGATTAAACGTTTTATTTCAGTATTATTGCATTCCGCTGCCAATATAAATATTAATAAGCAATTTGTAATTAATATTAAAATTGAAAATAAGAAATGGATTACGAAAGCGACAGTTTTATAACTAATTGTTTCAATATCGATAAACTATATTATCAATCAGATAAATTATAGCGTTAATTTTTGGTAAATTACAATTATTAACGTAGGTGATAAGTACGTATAAAATAGATAAAAATTTTAACAATTTTGCCAGTTGTTGCTTAGTTTTCATATTTACACTTAAAAAATATCATCAATATGATTATTGATGGATTCCGAGATAGGAATATTGATTGAAAATTGTAAAACAGCTTGAATATTGCAAGAAAGAAACGCAAAAAAACGTTTATTAAAATCACTAGAAACAACTGCAGCAAGTTTCTGGCTAGTGTTGCCGTGTCCTTTGCATAACTTTTTTACTAACAGTAATGAAACAGTTTTTAATTGTTATCTACTCTATTATTCTATTTCATTAGGAATCAAGCTATGCATATACTATGACTAGATAATCTAAATCTTTTTGTTATTATGAAATTGTAGTGCGGACCTAATAACTGTGGAACGCTTTTAACAAGTGTACTAAAAAATCTCACTGTACAGGGTATTCAATATTCGACACTTTTGCGGTGATATTTCTCTTAGTTTTAATAATAAGAGGTTGTGGTTTTCACGACAGTATGCTACTTTTCATGAAATTAAAGATGACGCAAGCATAATTTTCATATCCCATTTGGTTTATGAGATACAAGGTGGAATAGAAAAGTATCACTTTTGAGGCATCACTCCCCCCCCCCCGTATCTTTGTTACCTATTCTTATAAAATGTGTGGTATATTCAGCTCTTTTCTATTATCTTCCGTTTTTTATGTTATTTCACAAACATATAATTTTTTAAATGGAACACCCTGTATACAATTTTTTACATTTGTTAGGTATAATGTATGCTTTCCAGAAATACGAGGTCTGTTCAAAAAGTATCTCGAATTTTGAATATCCACGGGTTATTTACATTCGATTTTCGCTTTTTTTATGGCGTTGTGTTATTACTCATGTCTCTAACTTATACCAACAAGTTCGACCATGTTGAAAGTTCAGTTAATTTTTGACAGCTACTTTGCTTGCTCGTCTTCAGTTTTTGCCTATTCCAAAATCTGGATCAAAGAATCTGTATCAAATTTTGTCTGGAAAACAAAATTAAGTGCGTGGACGTATTCCGAATGTTAACTGTTGCATATGGTGGACCAAAGCAACGTATATCGGTGGCACAAAATGTTCTAGAGGGCCGAGAGGATGTGAACGACGAAGAGCGTGTCGGACGCCCAAGCACATCAACAACAAACGAAAACATTGATGAAGTTAAGAAAATAATATTGGTCAATCGTCGAATCACCGTTAGAGAACTTGCTGAGGACCTAAACATATTGATTGATTTCTGCCATTAGATTTTGACGTGACAACGTCTTATAATTCGATGGAGCCGGCTGCACGCACGAAAAAACATGACTCATGCGGCGTTACCTCGCTCTGAGGCGTTCCATTTAAGGCTTNAAGTTTTTGGTCAAATTCCAAATTTTCTCTTAAACCGTATACTTTTTTTTTTAGTATAGATAGTATTTACTTACCTCATCATATGCTGCAAAACTTAATTAATCATGAATTTCTAATTTTATGTACTCTTGTCTTCGATTGTACCTCCAAACATCCTTAAAAGTTGAGATGCACACAATCAATTCGAGCTTTTTTCATGTTTGACTGAATTACCTATAGGTACTATTAGTTATTACTCATATACCTACGTTTAATGTGCAATTTATCGATTTTTTCGTACAAATCTTTTATAAACACTACATTAAAATATTTCAGAGTTGATAAATTTTCTTGAAAGTAGGTTATTTTTTCAAAGTGCATTATGTCTTTCGAATGTCTTTTTATGTGGATTAGGTACTTTTAACAAAAGTTTAAAATCCTGTTTTAATGCTTACTCATTTCCTTTTAATTCTATTTTACGATGTCTATTTTAAAGTGCATTTATTTTCAATATATTTTTTTGTCGTTATATTTAAATTAAAGGTACGTGATATTTTTATTCTGCAATAAAAGCTAGGAATGTTTACCTACAAATACTTTTTGAAACTACTGCTTAAATTGATGCTAAATAATTTATGTACTTAGATACCTATTTGTAAAATTTGTATTAGAATTTGAAAAGTAAATATTGTGCTTCTATTAGAATCTACACTCTACAGATGATAAACAATTTTTCAATAACTGTATGTTATTGACATTTTGTTAACAACATTATTTTTATCTACAGCAACCAAGAATAATTACAAATCTATGCAGAGAAATCAATTATTCAATATTACTGAATTATTATGATTTATGCAGCAGATCAAATGACATGGATGAACATACATGCACAGTACATGTATTTCATTTACAATATTTTCATGTTAATATCATTATTACACTTACATGCTTGTTTAAAAATTGATAACTTATAAACTAATCTCCTAAAATTGTATTATTATCAACAATAGGTACTAAAGTATAAGTTACGTATTTTTATATCTACTATTTATTATCGGGTACATTCAATCTCAGATTTATGCGTTTTCAGTTTTAATATTAGCATCAATATTTACTTCATTTATTGCATACATGCAGAAATTTGATTTATATTCTATTATGCGTTTGTTATTTAAAATGCGAACACGAAATTTTATTTTGTCTCAAATTTTATATATGTATTACAAAATGCTGATTGGATACGATTTGGTGGGAACATACCTTTCTTAATGACATTAAGTCAATTATTACAATTTTTGTTTCTTATTATTCTTATGGAATACTTTGCTGTCAGACTGTCACTACTTACAAAATTACTGATAAAAATACATAAGGCCTTCCAAAATATAGCAATAGATTTGTTACGTAAAATTATATTACATATCATATTAGGTATTGTAAATTGTATATGAATATCTTGTCATCTTAAAAGCCAAATTACCGTTTTTCATATAAAAACCCTTTATAAACATTGAAATAAATATAAGACTAACTTATTAAAAAGAAAAATATATTTTTTAAATTCTGTATTCTAAATGCATTCTGCATTTTTGCAAGATAGTTGGGGTTGCTACCTCTCCCGATTTTATAGGGACTCTCGAAATAGTACTGCTTTTTCCGACTCCCGATTTTAATTTTTTGTAAAAATAAAATTAACTGGTATGGATATCCCTATTAATAAAAAATGGCTTTAGATATTGGACTCTCTTCAGTCGAGTGAATTCGTGAAGACAGTAAAGTATTGTTAATACCTGTAAGTAATGCGTTTGTTGTGAGAATTTTTTCAATTATGAATAACTTATGGATTGAAGAGTGAAATACTTTAACTGTTTCCGTGATAAAGGCCGATTTAATTTAATGATAATAACAATAACAATAAGAATAATATTTAGAGTATTAATTATTATTCATTTATAACTATAAATCGTTTATGTGCAGACATATACACATTCATGAATTCGTATGCACGGATGAAGGACCCTAGGAGGGGGGCGCAACCGATTGACCAACTGTTGCACATTAGTTTTTCAACTAATGTTTTACACAGGTATGCATTTATAAATAAAAAGTAATTATCAATTTCATTACACTACATATTACCTCAAGCTAATGAAGAAAACGTTTTTGTTGCTGCCATCACACCTTCGCCGGGAATCAAACCCCAAAAACAAACTTATTACAAAAGGTCTTTTTCGCTTTTTATCATCATTAGAGCATCAAGTTCCTCCTTTTAATGATGAATCTGGTTGAATCTTTTAAGTAAACTAAATTGTTTTTCGTTCGAAGCCACCGAAAATCTCACTGTAATTATTAGCTGACGAAGATGAAAAGTTTTCCCAATAGCTATTTTATATTTAGCAGCTACCTTCAAGACGTCTTACATAAAAGTGCATATATCAATTAATATCTCTTACTGCCTATGAAACGGTTATGACTTAGCCATATGATCAGGTGGATACAGCAGTCAATTTTTCAGTATATTCACTTGTAATATTCCTTTTGTCTCAAGGGTTTGTGAGAATGTTTGAGATTTGATTCAAACGTTCTAAAACCATTTTGAGTTTATCTTGTGAAAAGTTTTTAATTTTATCTTAAACGCTTAAAAACTCTTTTTTATAAAACATATTTATATCAAAACTGGCTGCATTGGATTCATTTTAACTTTTCTAGCAAAAAATTTTGCACTTTCTATTAGGTTTAAAATTACATCTTTCTCTTCAGTTATTGAAATAAAGGATTCTCTGGTTCTATTAATAATGTATATCGGGTATATAATGTTCAACTCTTCCTTTCCTCGTGTTGTCGCTATTGATGTACCACTGTACCACTGATGCGATAAACTGCTTCTAATAACCGACTTGTTATTGGCACTATGGGGTATTTGACTCCAAATATTGACCAGAAGTGCGATGATACTGTAACGGTAATTTTTGCTACCTGTGAGAGTTCAGTGAACACCGAGATAATTTTTATGATTCCTATGCCCTTTTGTAATTTTATTACAACATGAACGAACTTCGAGTTTCTCAAGCAGTTTTACCTACAGGCGTTTTTACACGAAATTACGAAAGAAGTCTATTTTTAGCATATTTCCTAATTAGTAACACAAGTTGAAAAAGCCAAATGTTGGGAAGCAACCCCGGCATCCCCCTTGGCCAGAGATCTGCACGGACAAGGAGCATATTTCCCGATTTTGTGACATTTTGAGATGGCAGCCCTAAAGACAGTTTTACATTTAAATGTACTATATATACGGGCGCCTATCTGCTTAGTTTATATGTGTATATACACTCTATTGGCTTTTGAATTGAGATACGGTTGCCATCAATTTATTGGGGCCCTGGGGTGATTTTTGGGGATTACACATTTTTACTAAAATTATTTTTTCAGAAAAACTAACCTATTACTAGTATGATTTAAGTTAAAAAAATGGTATGAGACTAATGCAATAACGTTTTGTCTTTGGTGGTGTACCTGGCATTTCACTGCCACTATCACTCATATTTGGTAATATTACGAAATAGCAACCAAAAACCTACAACGATCGTATAAATTCTGCATGCATGCTCAATAAGCGGATAAGGCTCGGTGAATCCCGGAAAGTAGGCAGATTAAACTACTATCCTGTAGAATAAGTAATCAATAAATCTCACTCTTCACCAATAGATGGCAAACCATGTTTTGATTTCTTGTTCCTAGAAGCTTTTTTGGTAAATGATAGTAAAAACCGGTCTTTTTTGAGGACTAACTTGCTGACCGGTCCCGTGTCTTGTTAATGAAAAACCAGCTTGGTGGCAACCCTAGTTGGGAACCAAACATAAGAATATTCTTTTACATACATGCAACCACCAAAGGGCGGCATTATACATAAATGCATTCCACAGATTCATCAAATTATTATGTATTTTTCTTACCTTTACCTTAGTGAGCGTTTTACCTTACCTGCATGTTGAAGAAAAAGTAGGGAAGGCGCGAATATAACGATAGAAGACCAAAAATTAGAAGTAGCTGATTGTAGGTATCTAGGTATGTCAGATAAGTCAGGACCGAAGGAGTAGTAGGGATATAAAGCAGAGAATAGCCAAGGGTCGAGTCACTTCTAAGCGCACGAAATTTAATTTAGAAATTCGAAAAAGGTTGTTAAAGGTGTATGTTTGGAGCACGGAGCTGTACGGGTGCGAAACATGAACGGTGGCGTGGCGAAAAAGAAAAGGTTAGAAGCGTTCGAAATGTGGTGTTATAGCCGGATGATGAGGATACCGTGGATAGAGAAGGTTAGAAATGAAGAGGTATTAGAAAGAATAGGAGAACAGAGGACTCTATGGAAATCAATAAGAAATAGGCGAGATAGATTGGTAGGGTATCTTCTCAGGCATGAAGGGCTAGTCAGAGATATATTAGAGACAGAAACGGGAGTTAGGTAGGGCAGAGGTAGACCTAGATTAGATTTCTGTTCGCAAATAGTTAAGGATATGGGTTGATTTAAGTAAACTATTCTGTCCATACGTTTCGTCGATTAGATTAGAACGTAGATTATATCTTGAAGTCTCGACAGCGACTAGGTCTCGACAGTCAACGCAGCATTACCACTGAGGATGTCAACCATAGTAGCTGACGAAACGTCTGGACAGAATAGTTTACTTAGACCACGACTCTATAGCCCGAATCTTCATTCTACTATGGATTCCGGCTGTGAAAGCCTTTGTTCTTCTACTTAAGTACTTGTTGATTAAGGGTATGTTTTATTTTAATTTCAAGTTACTCAATAGTACATGAAAAGTATGAAAATGATACACACGTATGTTTTCTAATTTTATAAACGACATATTTATATTTTTTTGCTACATTTCAAAGAAATAGATTTTCTTTTTTATTGACTTTGCAGCACATGAAAACCTAAAAATTGTTAAATTTTACGTATTTTCAATAAAATTATTTGCAATTAGTTATCTTAAATTTATTATACTGCAATTGCTATTTTTTGGGCTCAAAACATTGTTGAATGGAAATCCTAACTGACACCATAAATGCGAATATAAGTTTGTTTATTACAATTTCACGCCTTCAGTACTCAACCGATCATTATAAAACTTTGTACACACCTTGTCAGGGGTACAGAAAAGGACATAAGGTATCGTTTATCCAAAAAAAAGGAATAGTTTCCCGAGGGATAGAAAAATTACTTTTCATCTCAATAAATAAGGACAGTATTTACTATCAATTCACGCAAAATTTTTAACCTAAACAAGTAGAAATTTTAGCTTTATCCTGATGATCCTGATCAGGACTTAAGAACAAATTTATCAAATTATTGTATTTTCGATGATCTTTGTCACGTATTTAGGACTAAAACTATACAGTTAAGAGTAGAAAGTATTATAAAAACACAATTACTAGAAGGTTAAAAATGTTCCTCTTACTTTCAAAACAATATACCTAACGACGTCTTTAACGATGGCTATTTACCTACTAATTACTTTTCACAAAATCTTGAATGGCATTAATTTTTGATAAATTAATGTAGGTATACAGCTTCTTTGTAATAAAACTTTTCCAGACATAACGTCTGAAAATTAATAAAGTGTTGCATAACTCATTTAACGATCAATAGATTTGTAAATTGGAGTACTAATTAAAATTCTAGTTGAATGCGAATAATTGTCTGGAGCTGTTATTACAATCGTAAAGGAGCAATTTCTCAACAGAATGACATAAAACTTTTACTTTCTACGATTAAACGTTTTATTTCAGTATTATTGCATTCCGCTGCCAATATAAATATTAATAAGCAATTTGTAATTAATATTAAAATTGAAAATAAGAAATGGATTACGAAAGCGACAGTTTTATAACTAATTGTTTCAATATCGATAAACTATATTATCAATCAGATAAATTATAGCGTTAATTTTTGGTAAATTACAATTATTAACGTAGGTGATAAGTACGTATAAAATAGATAAAAATTTTAACAATTTTGCCAGTTGTTGCTTAGTTTTCATATTTACACTTAAAAAATATCATCAATATGATTATTGATGGATTCCGAGATAGGAATATTGATTGAAAATTGTAAAACAGCTTGAATATTGCAAGAAAGAAACGCAAAAAAACGTTTATTAAAATCACTAGAAACAACTGCAGCAAGTTTCTGGCTAGTGTTGCCGTGTCCTTTGCATAACTTTTTTACTAACAGTAATGAAACAGTTTTTAATTGTTATCTACTCTATTATTCTATTTCATTAGGAATCAAGCTATGCATATACTATGACTAGATAATCTAAATCTTTTTGTTATTATGAAATTGTAGTGCGGACCTAATAACTGTGGAACGCTTTTAACAAGTGTACTAAAAAATCTCACTGTACAGGGTATTCAATATTCGACACTTTTGCGGTGATATTTCTCTTAGTTTTAATAATAAGAGGTTGTGGTTTTCACGACAGTATGCTACTTTTCATGAAATTAAAGATGACGCAAGCATAATTTTCATATCCCATTTGGTTTATGAGATACAAGGTGGAATAGAAAAGTATCACTTTTGAGGCATCCCTCCCCCCCCCCCCGTATCTTTGTTACCTATTCTTATAAAATGTGTGGTATATTCAGCTCTTTTCTATTACCTTCCGTTTTTTATGTTATTTCACAAACATATAATTTTTTAAATGGAACACCCTGTATACAATTTTTTACATTTGTTAGGTATAATGTATGCTTTCCAGAAATACGAGGTCTGTTCAAAAAGTATCTCGAATTTTGAATATCCACGGGTTATTTACATTCGATTTTCGCTTTTTTTATGGCGTTGTGTTATTACTCATGTCTCTAACTTATACCAACAAGTTCGACCATGTTGAAAGTTCAGTTAATTTTTGACAGCTACTTTGCTTGCTCGTCTTCAGTTTTTGCCTATTCCAAAATCTGGATCAAAGAATCTGTATCAAATTTTGTCTGGAAAACAAAATTAAGTGCGTGGACGTATTCCGAATGTTAACTGTTGCATATGGTGGACCAAAGCAACGTATATCGGTGGCACAAAATGTTCTAGAGGGCCGAGAGGATGTGAACGACGAAGAGCGTGTCGGACGCCCAAGCACATCAACAACAAACGAAAACATTGATGAAGTTAAGAAAATAATATTGGTCAATCGTCGAATCACCGTTAGAGAACTTGCTGAGGACCTAAACATATTGATTGATTTCTGCCATTAGATTTTGACGTGACAACGTCTTATAATTCGATGGAGCCGGCTGCACGCACGAAAAAACATGACTCATGCGGCGTTACCTCGCTCTGAGGCGTTCCATTTAAGGCTTGAAGTGCAAGCGAGAGCGCGGAACGAGCGACAAAGAGGCACAATCGGCCTCCGCGTTCGGCAGCGTTCGACATCTGTCTCTCTCCTACTTGAGTGAGCGATGCGTCCGCGTGGACAGCTGCTATACAATAATACATTTCCATTTACCTCCTTCTCTATATCCATACAAAATATCTATCAAGCAAATAAAATTAAAATTTTCTTTTGAAAAATGAAACCATTCCATCAGTATTTTCTTATGACGTTGTCACGTTCAACTATCGTCAGTAAACCGACTTTACAGACAACCGATTTTTTTTACCAATGATTTGGGTATGAGACCTGCAAGTTATTCGACATTTGCGCAAAGCAATCCGCCAGAAACGCCCGAATTTGTGGAAGAACAAAAATTGGGTTTTGAACCATGATAACGCCCATGCTCACACATCGTTGGTTGTGCGCGAATTTTTGACCAAAAACAACACACTAATAATGCCGCAGCAACCGTTTTCCCCAGCTCTGGCCCCCTGTGACTTTTTCTTCCTCCCGAAACTGAAGAGGTCCATGAATGGATAACGCTACGCTACGATTAAGGAGATAAAGGCGGCATCGAAGGAGGAGCTGAACAGGATCACAAAAAATAGTTTAATGTGCTTCAAGGATAAAAAAAAACGTTGTCACAAGTGTATAATACCTGGTTGGGGTTACTTTGAAGGAGACAAAATAAATATTCATGGATAAATAAATAATTTTTGAAAAAAACACAAACTTCCTGATACTTTTCGGACAAACCTCTTATATAATTTTATACAATTATTTTAAGAAACAAACTAAAACTTGAAGATTTACTACAATTTTCTTTTGTGTCCACTTAGTAGGTAGTAGAACAAAACTGACCACGCCACTGGATTTTACGGAAAGAATTCTATAAGAACACGATTTAACTTCTTCCATAAGTTTAGAGATAATTAAGGCACGGTGGATTTATGAGTTAAATTATTTGAAGCAACTCATATATATTGTTTTCTTGGAACAAGACATTTTTAGTATTTGAAATTGTCAGTTTGCTTTACTAGATCTTAGCACTACATATATAAAAAGGAAAACTTTACCACTGCTTGATCTGCAAGAATGTCCTCGGACTAAGTGTTCTTTGTTTCTCTGTCTGGATTACATTTGCTTGAAATATACAAACTAATTTGTTTTTCGATATTTTTTATTTTTGTCAAGAACCTTGCACTATTTTGTTCGCTAAAAGGTCAGTTTAAGCTTTAGAGGAAAGGTCAATTTATGCATTGGTGGAAGGGTAAAAGTTTTCATAACTCTCACAACTATCAACACTATTGCCTTCAAAATTCATAACAACCTCGCATCTGTGACAGAAAATTTCAGCATTTAAGACAAATGTTGCGTCGGTAAATAGAAAAATCTCTGCTTAGAAGAATTATTTAAAAAAAATAATTGAATGAGCAAGACAACGACTTAACTCGCAAGACCAAGGCTATATCAACAAGACCAAGACCAAGACTAGAAGTATTTGAGCAAGACCAAAAATATTCAAACCTGAACGGTACGTTTCCTTTAGGTATCAGTAGACTATAGGCTGGAATTATATACCAAAAGAATGCGAGATAACTTGTTTTTATCATTACCAATTTATCAACAAGAGCGATAGGAATTGTAACAATCTTTATTAGACTTAATCTGGACTGAATTTTATAAAAACAATAATAAAAATGGAATATTTTTCAATAGTTTTTATTTTCTTTAAAAGCTTTCATCATGGACACGCATCTCCACTTATTCCTATCCTAAGGTAATCTTCGCATTTCCTTAAAACTAGAACATCCTACATTTTTATGAGCAGTAATCTACTGTTAACTTCTGTTTCGGCTACTAAAATGCCTGTAACTAGCCCTTCATGTTTGAAAAGGTGTTCTAACCTAACTTAACCAAACCAGCTTTTCCTCACCAAAAAAATGAGTGGATTTTCTTGTTTATCTTACGAATGATACTTAGTTTAATTTTTGCTGTAGTAGAGACTGTAGGGTTTGCAAGATTTACAAGACGCCGCGTTACATTTGCCGCCTCCATTAAATGCAGGTATATATACTGAAGTTGTTTTTGTATTGGTCTTAGACTTGCGTATTTTGTCTTGCATCTTCGGTCTTGGTTTTGTTCGTTCGATCTTGGTCTTGATTGTTCGGTCTTGGTTTTAGTCCTGGTCTTGTTCGTTAGGTCTTGGGCTTGGTTTTGCCAGTGTAAAGACAGTGAAACGCGCGTTGTTATTAGCTAGTTAATAGACATTATAAATACTATTTTTTGTAACGGTAATTGTAATGTTCATTTTAACATACTAGACAGAATAAAAATATCATTGTGGACATGTTTCTTCATATTTCACTTCGTATGGCTCTTGACCTTTGCTCCTAATTGATAAAATCAGTTTTTATTTAAATTAAACTCCTCGCTACTCAATATCCACTCCGATGGTTGATAACCCGTTTTTATATGTGTTGTGTATATGTACCTACACGTACAATAAGAGAAGCATTCACTTTTAAGTCTATTTTCATGTCTCTCATACATTGTCAGATAACGTACCGGCTAAGGCTGGAAGATTATTAAATATTAGAAATTGACTTATCGATAGTAGGAAAGGAATCGATTATTTCGACTATTAATAGAAAAATTTGAATAATTAGACGGTAATACATTTTGTAATGGGGTTGGCCGCAGCGTCAAAGCCATAATATTTCAATCGATTTCTGATTTCGGATTAAATATCGTATTAATTATTTGCAATCTATCGATTATTTGATTACTTGAATGTGTAATTAATCGATCATTGGATTAACGAAAAAAATGAAAATAATCAATGTATGATCTATTAATCTATTAAATTTCGATTGATCAAATAATTTTTTCATTTCTACTAGCATCGTTATGTAAGTATGCAGAAATATTGATAATTTATTGAGGAAGGAAAATGAAAACTGATGAATTATCAATAATAGTATTTTAAAGAAAGGAAAAGAATTGATAAAAGAAAAGTTTAGATGCAAAATGGAGTGGAAAAATCGAAGATCAATGAATTGGATCAAGGTGGAACTTGCAAATAATAAACCGCATAAAGCGTTTTTGGTCTTCCAAACGGCACATCTGTTCCACTTGATTACCTTATTACGTTCCGTTTTTTTTCTTCCTAATATACATTAAGTACCAGTTCGACTTGAACTGTGTCCTAAATTTCTTTCTTCGTCTCTTATTTTCCTTTCACTCGTTACACGTGATATCCAGGCTGAAAAGAAACATTTCGAGTCGTGATACTTACATGCTTGTTGTTTTATACGTCTGCGTCATGTATCTACTTGATCGTTCGTTATTATAATTCTACGTTCCATTGTCTCTACCTTTTTCGTGGGCAATGGCCGAGCGATTACGTAACGAACTTTCTAGAAATAATTTGGATAATTGTCTTTTGAACTATTCCAAAGAGTTCTTCGTACCTTGAATGGAAGCAACTGGTTACCTTGTTCTTTAATGATTGATGTTCATCTGGGAATTCCACATAGGTAGACTTGTTCTGAAAAACATGAAAAAAATACGTACATAAAGCTTTTAACGTCTTCGGCCACATTTAGACTGAACAATTTGGTTTAAAATGACAGGTAAGCAGAAGAATTACCTATTATTACGGGAATGTCCACCAAATGAAGAATTTATTGCCATTATTTGTCGTGGTAGATTTTACTTAGGCCTATCACAGGTCAACGAAATGAGGGATTGAAAAGTAAAAAAAGAAAGAGAATATTCATCTTTGGTCAGTGTCGGATCCAAACAGATCCCGAACTCCCTCTCTGGAACAGAAACACCAAAATTCGATATTTATTTACAAATTAATGATATAAACATAAAGGAGGCTGTGGCGTAATTAGAAACAAAAAGGAAAGGTCTTACCCTGACTGTCTAGTCTTGCGTTGAAAATGCTCACAACGTGTAAGTGAGCGAAACACGTGTTCGCGTTGTTTTTAAACTGTTGTGGTTAGTTGGGGTAAGACCTTTCCTTTTTGTTTAGATTAATGATATTCCGAGGATTATTTCAATTCGAGAGTAAAGAGCAACAATTTTCGTAAAACCCTCTCCTTCAAATTCTAGATACACCCTTAATACGTAATTTGCTAAGCTAGGCTCAAATTTGGCCTCAGAATTGGCTCAGAACGGTACAATTTTAAGGTATATTTACCTTAAAACTCAAAATGTGAATGTGTTTTTTTGAGAGGATTACATGGGTGAGATAAAAAGACAATGTAATCAAGAGACCAGTTCTTTCTGAAATATCTATGTTATATCCTAGTGTGTGCGTTGTATGTTTTCTTCATTCTATCTATAATTTTTGTCTATTTGTATAAAATTTTTTTTGCTTAGCTGATTATGTATAAGTTATATTTGACGATTCTTGAAGTCGAATTTTCTTTGTTTGCACTCTACGTAGTTTCAGCATTACAGATAAGATAAACAATCAACGGTGATCGCCTGGAAATACCAATTTTGGTGACTACGTTACACTTAGTAATTTGCAAGGATACCTAAGGGGTGTATAAGCGACGACGTAAGGGCAACTACTAAAGGGGGCGGGCCTATTTGTACCGAGGCTATTTAAACCAAATTTAAAGAAATTTGGAGAAAAATCTGGCCATTCTGGCCGCTAGTATCCGTCTGTCTCGACATGTCTTCTACTTAGTCTAAGTCAATCTTCGAACTTGGCAAACTCTGCTGTCACAAAGTCAAAGTTGAGCAGAAAAGAGCCACCAAAGAAGTTGCCCAATGTCGCAGTTGTATGAAATTCTTTCATACGGCCAATTACTGCCACGCTGCCTGGGTCTCCTACTTCTGCGGCCGCAACCATGTCACCGCCGAATGCATGGAAAAAGATAGGAAAGACGCAATTCCCTTTTGTGCTAACTGCAAAGGGAACCACCGCTTCATCTATCGTATTTGTCCCAAGGTACTTAAGAAAACAATACCATTCAAAAAATAATCAGACAATCACCTTTCCTTTAGCCACCCCGACGCTCCCCCAAAAGTCTTACATCAGGGTAGTGAGAACAGCCCCCCCCCACTCCATCCAAAAGTTCAACTTGCTTCTCCAACTCTGGAGAAGAAACAAACTCCAGGTCATCGTGTAATAATTCGAATAATTACCTACAATGCTTAAAGCATTAGAAGTAAATGGACTGAACTCGAACATTTTCTCCTGAACAGTGAATCGGTGTTGCCTGCATCACCGAAACACTTACTGCAGATACTCAAACTTTTCGTCATAAACTTCCGAGGCGATGGCGTATTCATCCTCGTCAGGAACTCATTAAAACACAGGCCTATCTCTTTGGCCACTAATTAATTAGAAGCAGTTGGCATTGATGAATAATTTCCGTTTACTCCCCCCATCTGAACTAAATCTTTCGACGATTCTTTGGAGGCGGCCTCAATGTCAAAGACGCCTCCTTGGGCTGCCGACACACTAACAAAAATAGCATTTCCCTTCTTGCCAAAATTCATGACCTCAACCTTGCCGTTGAAGCGCTCCGAGATCCCATGTACCTCCCCTCTAACCACAATCAACTTCCTGATATTCTTGACATATTCGTCTTCAAAAATGTCACTCTTTCTGCTAATTCCACCATTCTCGACGCTCTAAACTCCGACCACCTTCCAGCCCTAATAGACGCCCAACACTAAACCCCCAAACCTTATAACTCCTCCTTCCCATATAAACACCTCCCCGCAGACATTCTTTCCATCGTCAAGAGGAAAAACAAAACCCGCCGTCTGTGGTAAAAACATCGTGACCCCGCCACTGCGCCGAGCCACACGCCCTCCAGCGAGAACTTAAAACTAACCGAATTTCGTAGCGCCACCTACGACGATTATATTGCTCAGGCCGAAACACATCCTAAAAGCACTTGGAAAGTGGTCCGCTCTATTTGTAACAGAGCTCCACACGTCCAGCACCTCCAGCTGCTAAAACAAAACGGCTCCATATTCACTTCAGATGAAGAAAAAGTTGCAATCTTCGCAGACTCTCTTGTTTCCAGTGCTCTCTACTTCCCAGCCCTATTGATCTTGCCGAATTTCACGAGCGAACCAATGTCGCCTTCCAAAATTTCGTCCCAACTGTTTCCAACTTTAAACACACATCCCCCGTGAAATCTTCCTCACCATCCGATCTTTAAAAAAGAGAAAATTCCTCCGTCGCGGATGAAATTCCCAACGGTATCCTAAAAGTTCTGCCATCAAAACACATAACCGCACTCTGCAACATTACAAACGCTATCAGGCGGGCCCATCATTTCCTTCCGGTCTGGAAAGAGCCACAGTCATCTGTCTCCTCCAAAAATGGAAGTCCATCAGCTCTCCCTCAAGCTACAGGCCCATTAGCCTACTCATTTCGCTGAGCAAAGTAGTTGAATCCATCCTTTTGGACCGGCTTCTCGAGCGAAACAATCTACTCCCCAACTTTCAACACTGTTACTGCAGCCAGCACGGCACCAGTCATCAACTTGTGGTTCCAAATACTTCTCTGACAACCTAAACAAAAGTTCCATGCTTCTGCTTGGCATCCAGCAAGCCTTCGATCGAATTTGGCACAAAGGTCTCATCACCAAACATATCGCCCTCAACACCCCACATTTCCTAATCGAGATTATCCGTTCCTTCCTCTCTGACAGAACCCTCCGTGTCCGCGTCGGCTCTGCGTTATCCCCAAGCAAACCCGACTGATGTTCCCCAAGGATCCAAGCTGTTACCTCTTCTGTTCAACACAGACATGCCGTCCCATCCCTCTATCGTCACAGCTCTACGCCTATGACATTGCCCTCATAAACTCCGCCCCAAAAATTTTCCAGTGCTCCGCAAAAATTAACAAGTTTCTGGCCCTGGTACTATATTGGTACCGAAGATGGAAACTCGGATTCTTGCTCCCGTAGTACCCGAAAACCTCCCGCCATCGCCGTTAATAACCATCGAATCAAATGGAGTAACTCCGTTACTTACCTCGGCGTCGTCTTCGACAAAACACTGACATGGCGAAAGCACATCTTTGCCACCTGTGCAAAAGCCCTAGCCGCCTTTTTCTCCCTCAAGCCCTTCTTCCAAAACAGCTCCATCTCCCATCAAACAAAAAGCCGTGCGTTCAGCGCAATCAGAAGCCATTGTTCCTACGCCATACCCTACCTGGAGCTGTGCCGGTGCCCACCGCCTACAAATTCTTCAAGGTACTTACATGTGGATTATTCGTTCCGCACTCAACTATCCCAGGTTCATTAGAAACATCCCAATTCTGAAAGGAACTGGTCTACTTTCACTCCCGGAGGCTGCAGTTAGGTTCGCAGCTAATCTCCGGGCCTCAGTGTGAGGTCACCCAAACCCGTCCATCTCGACACTTTCCGATTTCGTCCCTAAACCAAACGACCGTTTAAGAAGGTCCTGCCACCTCCTACTCTGAGCTGCTCCCCTTCTGCTTATTCCAAGTTTCGCTTTTTTAGCGCGAGTGCACATCCAACTCATCCGAGGTGGGCCATCGATTCCCATTTCCACCCTATGGTTCCTTCCTAGACCCATTTCCTTTCCCGCTCCTAACCTCTTCCGATTGAACCTTTCCTGGGATGTATAGCCTTCGGGTTGATCTCCCTACTCGAGGAGGGGTTTTAGTCGGTAGGCGCTTCGGCAAATCCGACACCATCCGCATTCAGGGGTATTTTGAAGATTTACCCTCCTCGAGGAAAAACTAAACAAAAAAAATTTTAAAGAGATTTAATTGTGATTCGATTCGATTTTTGTTTATACCAATGTAATATCAACTTTCAAAATACCCAATTATTATTAAATTACTAAAGTAAAAGAACCCAAGTCTACAAGTTGCAATACGACCAATTAATTAGGTGTAAGTTCTTGTAAATAAATAAATTGTGCAAATAAAACCAAAAACAAAACCTAATACCTAAATATAAGTGTTATAATTCACCAAAAACGTATATGGGGAAGTCACCGATATACTTCCACCATCTGCATTTAAGGTCGTCCTAGCACATCAAAATCTTGAGATGTAGCTCCAAATCCAAATATTGTGAATTCGACTTATTTAAGTTCGTGATTAGAGTTTTTCAAAATTTCAATATTCTAATAGGTGAATTCTGTAGCCATATTCAACTTACAGATACCCTCTTAAAGGCCAGACAATACAAATTAGTATTGTTGGGATTTAAAGGTTAAGAACTTATCAAAATAATGATGTGTTGAGCTAAATACAATACCAGATTGTAATTCGACGATAAGCGATAAGTTATAAATAACTACTCCCTTATTGATAAAAGGGGAGACTATCTAGAAGAATAAGTCGTATCAAAAGTTTTTCTTTTCTTTAAAAGCTTTCATCATAATCATAAGATTATCAGTCTTAAGACTGATTGGACACGCATGTCCAGTTATTCCTATCCTAAGCTAATCTTCGCATTTCTCTAAAACTAGAACATCCACATCCTTGTGAAGAGTAATCTACTGTTAATTTCTGTTTCGGCTACTAATATCCCTCTAACTAGCCCTTCATGTCTGAGAAGGTGTCCTAACCTATCTTAACCAACCTATCTCACGTATTTCTTATTGATTTCCATACCGCCCTCTGTTTTCCTACTCTTTCTAATACCTTCTCGTTTCTAACCTTCCCTATCCAGGGTATCCTTGTCGTTTGACTGTAACACCACAAAAAGTTAAAAAGTTTTGCTTGACGTTTAACGTATGTTTGAAAATTTTTTGCTTTAATACTACTAGAAGTTTTGGGCATAGGGACAGGGATAATAGTAGTGAATTACTTAATATAATTCCTTAGTTATCAAACTGTATTACTTTTTAAATTTATTAAATTCTTAAATTTCAAGCTAATTTAACACTATTAATTTTATTGTTTATTCGAAAAAGATTGTTAAAGGTGTATGTTTGGAGCACGGCGCTGTACCGGTAGGAAACATAGACAGTGGGCGCGGCGGAAAAGAAAAGGTTAGAAGCATTCGAAATGTGGTATTAAAGGCGAATGAAGATACCGTGGATAGAGAAGGTTAGAAATGATGAGGCATTAGAAAGAGTAAGAGAACAGAGGACTATGGAAGTCAATAAGAAATAGGCGAGATAGATTAGTAGGGCACCTTCTCAGGCATGAAGGTCTAGTCTGAGACATATTAGAGGCAGAAACGGAAGTTAGAAGGGGTCAAGGTAGACCTAGATTAGATTACTGTTCGCAAATAGTTAAGGATATGGGTTGCTCTAGCTACAAACAACTCGAACGGAGTTGTAACAACTATAAGAATAAGTCAATACGAAGCAAACTGCACTTCATATAACTATTTTTTACGCATTTCCGAAAACAAGGGAAGCGGTTTATTATCTGAGATTTCACTTATTCGACCGGCAATGCGCGAAAGCAATATAAGTTATGCCCTATTTAGGGAAGACATGGTTTAGGTAGAATTCATATTTCAGCTTTACGGAGCGGCATGACCTAAAGGTTTAGACCATTGCTTAGCATTCGGGAGGACGCCGGTTCTATTCCGAGTCCGTCTGCCTTGGTCCAAGTTTTTCTGTGGTTTCCTTGGATCACCTAGGCAAATGCTAAGGCAGTAATATTCCACAGATAATCTTTCATTCTCTTCTGTCTTCATTTCGTCCGTCTCATCTTTCTCACCCGAACCACCACCCACCCATTCCCACGATTCCTGAAAGCAGGCTGAAGAG